>NC_141004.1:9671265-9753145 GCF_052327205.1 Somniosus microcephalus
GGTGGGGGGGTGGGGAGGGAGTGAGGGTGGGGGGGTGGGGAAGGGGGTGAGGTGGGGGGGGTGGGGGAGGGGGTGAGATGGGGGGGGTGAGGTGGGGGGTGGGGAGGGGTGAGATGGGGAGTGGGGAGGGGTGAGGTGGGGGGGAGGGGAGGGGTGATGTGGGGGGGTGGGGAGGGGTGAGGTGGGGGTGGCAGGGGGTGAGGTGGGGAGGGGTGAGGTGGGGTGTGGGGAGGGGTGAGGTGGGGGGTGGGGAGGGGGTGAGGAGGGGGAGTGGGGAGGGGTGAGGGAGGGGTGAGGTGGGGGGGTGGGGCGGGGTGAGGTGGGGGGGGTGGGGGGGTGGGGAGGGTGTGAGGTGGGGAGGGGTGAGGTGGGGGGGTGGGGAGGGGTGAGGTGGGGGTGTGGGGAGGGGTGAGGTGGGGAGGGGGTGAGGTGGGGGGTGGGGAGGAATGAGTTGGGGGTGTGGGGAGGGGTGAGGGTGGGGGGGGTGAGGTGGGGCGTGGGGAGGGGTGAGATGGGGAGTGGGGAGGGGTGAGGTGGGGGGAGGGGAGGGGTGAGGTGGGGGGTGGGGAGGGGTGAGGTGGGGGGGTGGGGAGGGGTGAGGTGGGGGGTGGGGAGGGTTGAGGTGGGGAGGGGTGAGGTGGGGGGTGGGGAGGGGGTGAGGTGGGGGGTGGGGAGGGGTGAGGTGGGGGGGGTGGGGAGGGGGTGAGGTGGGGGGGGGTGGGGAGGGGTGGGTGGGGAGGGTGAGGTGGGGGGTGGGGAGGGGTGAGGTGGGGGGTGGGGGGAGGGGTGAGGTGGGGGGTGGGGGAGGGGTGAGGTGGGGGGGTGGGGAGGGGGTGAGGTGTGGGTGGTGGGGAGGGGTGAGGTGGGGGGGTGGGGAGGGGTGGGTGGGGGGGTGGGGAGGGGTGAGGTGGGGGAGTGGGGAGGGGTGAGGTGGGGGAGTGGGGGGTGGGTGAGGTGGGGGGGGTGGGGGAGGGGTGAGGTGGGGGGTGGGGAGGGGGAGGTGAGGTGGGGGTGGGGGTGAGGTGGTGGGGTGTGGGGAGGGGGTGAGGTGGGGGGAGGGTGAGGGTGGAGGTGGAGGGTGAGGTGGGGGAGTGGGGAGGGGTGAGGTGGGGGTGGGTGGGTGAGGTGGGGGGGTGGGGAGGGGGAGGTGAGGTGGGGGGTGGGGAGGGGTGAGGTGGGTGGGGGAGGGGAGGGGTGAGGTGGGTGGAGGTGGGTGAGGTGGGGAGGGGTGGGTGGGGGGTGGGGAGGGGTGAGGGTGGGGGGGTGAGGAGGGGGTGGAGGGGTGGGGGGGGGGTGGGGAGGGGGTGAGGGTGGGGGGGGGGGGGGAGGGGGGGGTGGCAATTTGATAGAGGTGTTCAAAATAACAACAGCAATACACAAGGTAAGCGTAAATGGAGGAACAAGGACAGGAGGCCGTGACTCCACGATAATCAGCGGATTAGGAGAAACCTTTTCACGGAAAGAGTTAGTGAAATGTGGAAAGCTCTGTCATAAATTGCAATCGAGGCTTCATTACTTGCAGGATTGAAAAACAAGTCCGGGATAATTATTTAAAGAAGAATGTATAAGGGTCTGGGGAGAAATCAGGTAAATAGGACCGGCTGAAATCAGCCCCCCGCCCCCCCCACCTCGAGAGAGGGGCTTACATTTAACGCGGCCAAGACGGACTGAGTGGCCTCCACCTGTTGTGAAGAATTCTAAGATTCTAAAAGTTTTGCCTCTTATGCAGGAAAAAAAAATTGAAATGTGTTCTTTGTGCCAAATTGTGGCTGTTTGTCAAAAACAAAAGTAATTTTTCGAAATGTGGAATTTTCAGGAGACACTCAGTGTCCATTAGACGGTTCCACGAGACTCATTGAGGTTGAATTTACTGCTGTCCTGCTGTGGGCAGAGGTTTATCTGGGGAAACCTCGGGTGGGAAACCGTCTACATCAATTAACAAGCTGAAGCCTCCCGCTGGGCACAGTTCATATCCAAGTACTCTTCAGCATCTATCGCATAAGAATTATTAGGAACAGGAAAGAGACCATTGGGCCCAACAAGCCCATCCCTATTTTTTGATTGATGTGCATCAGCAGACGCTTCTCCCTCTATTAAACCTCACACAGAGATCTCCAAAGTTTACACATCCCAATAAATCTGGTCACTCAGCAGCTGCAGCATTTCCTGGTGTTTGATTTGTCTGTCTAGGCCCTAAACTCTGGAATTCCCTCCCTAAACCTCTCCGCCTCTCTCTCCTCCTTTAAGGCGCTCCTTAAAACCGACCTCTTTGACTGAGCCTTTGGTCACCTGTCCTAATATCTCCTTACGTGGCTCGGCGTCAAATCTTGCTTGAATACGTTCCTGTGAAGCGCCTGGCCACGTTTTTACTACACTAAAGGTGCTGTATGAATGCAAGTTGTTGTTGTTGTATGGCCTACACGTTTGGTGAGGTGGGGCTATTGTTTGCGTAACCAGGCAGTTCTGCATTGCCAAAACCAGCCAGTCTACACCCTCGTGCAATCCGGAAAATGCATTCCCTTCCCCGTCCCAGTTCCAGGACTGGGTTGGCTAATTGCAATGAGCCCAATCACAGCAGTAACTACGCCCAGAAGCTGGTAGCAAGATGTTTAGTGAATCATTTGCTGTGTGTACTATTTGTTTCCCCCCATTGATCTGAAACATGTACTGGAGAATTTTACGTGCTTCAATTGGTTACAGGAGTCTGATTGCAATCGAAGATTTTCTGGTTTTAGGAATGTAAATCGTTTTGTACTGTTGCTTTTTTGTTGGGAGCTCTCTGCAGTTCAGTAGATTGTATTTGATTCCACGAGTCACTAAGTGTGCGGCGCAAAAGGAGGTTCTCTTAGGGACAACCATTTGTTCGAGGATTGAATGTAATTGGTTACGAGATTTTCACATGGTAGAGATATTCGCTTAAAACTTTCAGGCTTATCCACGGTTGCTACTTTGGGATTTTCTTTCAGCTCCATTCCTGCAATAATCTCCCGGTGGAATGATTTTTCTCTTCTCTCTGTCTTGTTTGCGCTGATCGCAGTGAGGAATGACAGCGATGGGAGGGAGGGATGAGGATGGGAAACCGAGGAGCGGGGTGGTGGGGGGTGGGGGGAGTCTTGGGAAATGGAAAATGTTCCGCTTCGCAAACGTCTGTGACCCCGCCGCTCTTCCCCAACTCCCCCGACATCTCAGAGGTCAAGACGCAGACAAGAGCTCGGATTGGTCGGCCTTCCCTGTGATGCTGTGCGGCAAAGTGCACAGACAGGAGAAGCATCTGCTGGGCAAAGTCTGAAGCCAGGAGGCCGTCTGGGGAGTGCGTCTGGTCTGGTTGGCTCCAGCCATCATCGTCTGGTTACAAAGGCCACTTGTTCAGCCACATCCACCAGGGCTCCAATTAATGTAGCCCCAAGCTGCAGGGTAGACTATGGCGCCTTTTGTATGTTTTTATAGAGGGCTAATCTTTATTCCAGATTACACAACACACTGAAATGCAACAACGAAAGGAATTCTTCTACATCACCAACTGGCAATAGAATCAACTGCTAAGCAGCTGTGAGCTTTTTTCCGGCAATGGTCTCACAGTTCCTAACTCCATTCTCGGAAGAGCACTCCCTACTGCAACAGGGTGACTCCATTACCATTCCCCATCACTGCCATCCTCACAGCCCAGGCGGGACTTTAAAAAAAATTTGCTTATGGGATCTGGGCATCGCTGGCAAGGCCAGCATTTATTGCCCATCCCTAGTTGCCCTTGAGAGGGTGGTAGTGAGCTGCCTTCTTGAACCGCTGCAGTCCGTGTGGTGAAGGTGCTCCCACAGTGCTGTTAGGTAGGGAGTTCCAGGATTTTGATCCAGCGATGATGAAGGACCGGCGATATACTTCCAAGTCAGGATGGTGTGTGACTTGGAGGGGAACTTGGAGGTGGTGGTGCTCCCATGCGCCTGCTGCCCTTGTCCTTCTAGGTGGAAGAGGTTGCGGGTTTGGGAGGTGCTGCCGAAGAAGCCTTGGCGAGTTGCTGCAGTGTGTCTTGTAGATGGTACACACTGCAGCCACGGTGCGCCGGTGGTGGAGGGAGTGAATGTTTAGGTGGTGGATGGGGTGCCAATCAAGCAGGCTGCTTTGTCCTGGATGGTGTCGAGCTTGTTGAGTGTTGTTGCAGCTGCACTCATCCAGGCAAGTGGAGAGTATTCCATCACACTCCTTACTTGTGCCTTGTAGATGGTGGAAAGGCTTTGGGGAGTCAGGAGGTGAGACACTCGCCGCAGAATACCTAGCCTCTGACATGCTCTTGTTGCCACAGTATTTATGTGGCTGGTCCAGTTAAGTTTACGCTCAATGGTGACCTCCAGGATGTTGATGGTGGGGGATTTGGTGATGGTGATGCCGTTGAATGTCAAGGGGAGGTGGTTAGACTCTCGCTTGTTAGAGATAGTCATTGCCTGGCACTTCTGTGGCGCGAATGTTACCTGCCACTTATCAGCCCAAGCCTGAACGTCGTCCAGGTCTTGTTTCATGCGGGCACGGACTGCTTCATTATCTGAGGAGTTGTAAATGGCGCTGAACACTCTGCAGTCATCAGCGAAATCCCCATTTCTGAACTTATGTTGGAGGGAAGGTCATTGATGAAGCAGCTGAAGATGGTTGGGCCTGGGACTGACAATTTCAAGCGGTTTGTGTGTCGTACTTCGATGGATGGGTGGAGTCCCGGAGGTTTCATCAGAAAGCAAGCAAGAAAGAAAGACTTGCCTTTCTATAGCGCCTTTCACAACCTCCAGACATCCCAAAACGCTTTACAGCCAATGAAGTACTTTTTGAAGCGTAGTCACTGTTGTAATGTAGGAAATGTGGCAGCCAATTTTCGCACAGCAATGTCCCACAAACAGCAATGTGATATTGACCAGATCATCTGTTTTGGTGATATTGATTGAGGGATAAATATTGGCCCAGGACACCAGGGAGAACTCCCCTGCTCTTCTTCAAAATAGTACCGTGGGATTCTTAAGATTTGAAACACACTACCGGAAAGGGTGGAGGAATGAGATTCCATAGGAAATTTCAAAGGGCAATTGGATATTTAAAGAAAGAAAGAAAGACTTGCATTTATATAGCGCCTTTCACGACCACTGGACGCCTCATATACTTGAAGAGGACTAATGTGCAGTGTTATGGGGAAAAAGCTGGGCAGTGGGATTAATTGGATAGCTCTTTCAAAGAGCTGGTGATGTACAGGACCCATTGGTGCATTGGTCTTGTCACTTAAGTTAGACTTATGGACACAAGCCTGTATATGTAATGGAACAACACCACCAGCAACCATATCCCACAGACCTGCGGACCAGGTTGGTGGTGTAAAGTATGGGACAGGAATGTCTTTAGGGAGGGAGATTGGGAGGTTCATGATTTCAGGAAAGAATGAACTAGAGTTAAGGTTGCCAACCCAACATAAGTTCAGAAATGGGGATTTCGCTGATGACTGCGCTGTGTTCAGCACAAGTCACAACTCCTCAGATAATGAAGTAGTCCATGCCCGCATGCAACAAGATGTAGACAACGTTCAGGCTTGGGCTGATAAGTGGCAGGTAACATTCACGCTACAGAAGTGCCAGGCACAAGACTATCTCCAACAAGCGAGAGTCTAACCACTTCCCCTTGACATTCAATGGTATTACCATCGCCGAATCCCCCACCATCAACATCCTGGGGGTTACCATTAACCAGAAACTTAACTTCACCAGCCACATAAATGCAGTGGCTACAAGAACAGGTCAGAGGTTAGGTATTCTGCGGCGAGTGTCTCACCTCCTGACTCCCCAAAACCTTTCTGTAGTGTCCGTGTGTAGATAAAGACACTGAAGACAGGAGTTGGTTCATAGGTATTTACTAAGCAAGTCTGGGGGGGGTTTCTAAAGGATATACACAATACACAGGCTTATATAGCCCAAGTGGCAATTACCGGCATTATGCACACCTGGGGCTCTTAAAGGCACATACACCATAATTGCTCTTAAAGGCACATACACCACAATTCCTCCCCTTCTAGCTAACTAGTACATCATATTTTAAGTAATTATTAATTACATGTTATATGCAAAATAATATACATTGCTGTATTAATTAATTATAAGTTAGTCTCTCAGGAGGCTTCCTGACTCGGTCCGGATAACGCCTCGGGGGTGTAGTAGTTTCTGGTGGTGTAGTAGGTTCTTCTGGCAAGGCTGATTCAGCTTGAAGGCCAGGGTCGGGTTCATCGGGCTCCAGTATCACCGGATCGGAGGTAGATATGGGTATCTCTACTTCATCGTTAGAAGTATAGAGTGGTGGTGTAGGTTGTCCCTTTTCGGATGACTTGATGATTTGGTCAGCATGGCGCCTTATTATGCTGTCTCCGATGTCCACGGTATACATCAGTGGTCCTAATCGTGTGCAGATAGTTCCAGGCTGCCATTTCTCGGTACGGTAGTCCCGGGCCAAAACCGGTTGGCCTATCTGGAAGGCCCTAGTTGGCCTTTCATTCATGCCCTGAAACTGTCGGTTCTCCACGTCCCTTCGGATGTTGAGCTTGACCAAATCCAGCCGGCATCTTAGGTTTCTATTGTAGAACATCATGGCGGGAGTTTGGTTAGTAACCATATGCGTTGCATTCCCATATGCAAATAAGAAGTTATCCACCTTGTGCTGAAGTTTTATGTCTTCATTACCCATGGCCTTGATGGCCTTCTTGAAGGTCTGGACAAACCTTTCAGCCAATCCATTGGTGGCGGGATGGTATGGGGCGGACGTGTAGTGCTTTACCCCATTGTTCTTTAAGAACTTTCTGAATTCTTCGGACACAAATTGCGGTCCATTATCAGAACATATCTGCTCCGGCAGCCCATTCCTGGCAAATATGGTCCTTAATACTGTGATGGTCTTTTCCGTGGTGGTGGAGGACATCTTTATTACCTCCGGCCACTTGGAGTGTGCATCAACTGCGATTAAGAACATGGAGTCCATAAATGGACCAGCAAAGTCGATGTGCACCCTTTGCCAGGGAGATGAGGGCCACTCCCATGGATGTAGAGGGGCCTGTGGCGGAGCATTTTGGACCTTCTGGCATCCTAGGCAGCTCTTGGTCATGTCTTCGATGTCTCCATCGATACCTGGCCACCATACAAACGCCCTAGCTAGGTTCTTCATTTTCACTCCACCCAGATGCCCCTCGTGAAGCTCCTTTAGCACTTTATCCTGGAGTTTGGGTGGAATCACCACTCTGGATCCACACATCAAGGTTCCTCGGCACACTGACAGCTGTTCTCTTCTTTGCGAGAATGCTGGCAACAGTGGTTCGCCATGTGCTGGCCATCCCTTCACTGTTAAATCGTAGACCCGTGAGAGAGTAGGGTCATTTCTTGTCTCCCTTTCAATGGCAAAATTTGTCACCGGTAGACATTCCACTATGGTAGAGTGGAATATCTCTACTGGGTCTACTGTAGGTGCCTCTTCTATCGTTGGCAACGGTAGGCGTGATAAACCGTCAGCATTCCCATGCTGTTTTGACCCTTTGTATTCAATGTTGTATTGGTGTGCCCCTAGAAAAAGGGACCACCTCTGTAGTCTTTGTGCCGTCATAATGGGGACACCTTTTTTAGGGTTGAATATGGAGATGAGGGGTTGATGGTCAGTCAGCAAGGTAAATTTTTGTCCGTGTAGGTAATGGTTGAATTTCTTCACTCCCCATACCAGGCTGAGTGCTTCCCTGTCTATCTGGGCATAGTTACGCTCAGCTGAGTTCAATGAGCGTGACGCAAAAGCTATCGGCCGTTCCGAGCCATCAGGGAATCTATGGGACAATACCGCTCCTATGCCGTAAGGGGATGCATCGCACGCCAGTCTGATTGGTAGTGATGGGTTGTAATGAGCCAAAATTTTCTCGGATGTGATTAAGTCTTTACATTTATGGAAGGCACGTTTACAGTCTTCGTTCCATTTCCAAATCACTCCTGTCTGTAGAAGATCATTAAGAGGGTGTAGAATAGTTGATAAGTTCGGTAAAAATTTATGATAGCAATTTATTAATCCCAGGAATGACCTTAATTGTGAAACATTTTCAGGTGCTGGGGCTTTTATAACTGCTTCAATTTTTTCAGGTGACTTATGCAACCCTTCCTTATTAATTATGTGGCCACAATATGATATCTGATTTTGGAAAAATTCGCACTTGGGGCGACTTGCTCGTAGGCCCCGTTCTTTCAGCCTAGTGAGCACCTGCTCCAAATTGGCAAGGTGCTCGTTGTCGTTTTCTCCTGTTATAAGGATGTCGTCTAGGTAGCATTGAGTCCCCGGAATCCCTTGCAGGACTTGCTCCATAGCTCTTTGCCAGATAGCTGGAGCTGATGCTATTCCAAAAACCAGTCGATTGTACTGGTACATGCCTTTGTGTGTGTTTATTGTGAGATACTTTTTAGAGGTCTCCTCAACCTCCATCTGTAGATATGCCTGTGCCAAGTCAATTTTTGTGAAACGTTTCCCTCCGGATAGTGAGGCGAAAATATCTTCTATCCTCGGAAGAGGATACTGTACCGTGTGAAGGACCGGGTTTACAGTCACCTTAAAGTCCCCACAGATGCGAATTTTTTTCTGTTCCTCAGAGTTATTTTTCAATGTTTTTTTCATGACTGGAACGATGGGTGTTGCCCATTCGCTCCAATCTATTTTGGATAATACGCCTGCCTTTTCCAAATTCTTCAGCTCTGCCTCGACTGCCGGACGTATTGCGTATGGCACCGGTCTTGCCTTAAAAATTTTTGGAATTGCTGTATCTTCCACTTTTATTGAGGCGGTGATGCCTTTCAAGGTTCCTAGTTTCTCTTGAAACACTTCTTTGGCGTTGGCCAAGATGTCTTTTAATCGTTCAGGTATGATGTCATCATTGTTTTTTTCCTTACTGGTCACCGTCAGTGCCTGAATGGAGTGCCAGTCTAAACGTATCTTCCTTATCCATTCACGTCCCAACAACGGTGGACCACCATCTTGTAGAATGTATAAATACAACTTTTGTATTTCTTTGCCGTTGTATACCACAGGCACCCTTATTTTTCCTTTGGGGTAGACTTTCTGCCCCGTATATGTTTTTAAGATAATGGATGTGTCTTTTAGAGGTATATGCGAAAATAGCCTCTCGTAATCTCGTCGATTTATTACGGTTAGAGCTGATCCTGTATCTAGCTCCATTTTAACTGGGGACCCTGCTATTGTGAGGGTAACCCAAATGGTTTGGTAATCCTCTTTGGCAAGTACATTATGTAATTTGAGACAGCTTAGTCTCTTGTTTCCAGAGTCGCTATCGCTATTCTGGTCTTCGGAGCTATTGTCCGTCATCACTTGTACCTTCCTGTACTTTTCTTTATTGATTTTTTGTTTTCTGTCAGTGGATTTATTTTGTCCAGATTGGCATACCTGTGCAATGTGTCCAATCTTACCACATTGCCTGCATGCTTTGCTCTTGAACCAGCAGTCCCTCTGGTTATGGGTGGATCTGCCGCAGCGATAACATCTTCCGAACTCCTGTGTCATTTTATGGGTGCCGAAGTCCTGTGTCTCTTGTTGTATCTCTGCAGCTCCTTTTGCTGCTGCTTCGTATGATACAGCCATACTGAAAGCTTTGTCCAATGTTAAATCTTTTTCAGAAAGCAGTCTTTTTTGTGTTCCTTCATGTTAAGTCTGTGAATTATTTAGTTAATTAAAACACAGACTAATGAGTAACAATAAAAACAGGTCTTTACTGGTTGGAGGTAGGGACTATACTAAATACAAGATTACTGCACAGTGCTTATATACCGGTGTGTTCACCCCCGGTATTACGTCTACAGCAGCCTGAGAAAGTAGTACATCTCTTAAGGTGGAACAGGCTTAAGCTCTCTTAAGGTGGAACAGGTTACATACACAACACTCCTCCCTTCTTAGCTTTATAGTCATCCCCCCCCATTTAACATAACGTAATAACATATATACATATATAACTTCATGTTTAACGTAACATATCACAGATTCAGTCTCTGCGGAAAACAGTTCACAGATTCAATCTCTGTGGTGTAGTCGGTTCACGTTACTCATTTAATAGTCCTTTCATGGATTTAACAGCTTGAACTTCCGAACTGATTTGGCTCCGTTCGGAGGGACCACGTGTGTGATCTGGTAGAGGGGATAATGGTTCAGATGGGTCATCTTCTGTTTTTACTTTTCCTTTTCTGCTTCTTGGAGACTCTCTGGGCTCCATTGTCAGCTGCCACAGCTGCCAGCTGCATGTGCAGTTCCTCCTTCTCTTCCTCCTGTTTCCGTCGTAGAGCCAGCTTCTCCCGATGTTCCGTAGACTTTTGGTGCTCCTCCATGATTTCTGCACTTTGGGAGTCGAAGTTACAAGCTGGGCAGGACAGGACATCGTAATATTCGGTGTCGTCCACCAGGTCATGGTAATATTCGGTGTCGTCCTGAGCTAGACCAGTGAGAGGGTCGTCTATTTCCTCCATACCCAGCTGGACGTTAGCCAGCTCTTGTTCCAAATCCAGACATCTTTCCTGAAGAGACTTCTTCATGTGTACCTCTGCATCCAGCTTTTTCTGGGCTTTCAGCAACTCGTTTACTAGTGACCTCATTTGTGATTTTAATACTTCAACTTCCTTTGGAGATTGATTGATCGGACTATGCAATCCCTCTACCGGAGCAGCTGTTTCAGCGGTCTGTTGTTCTACATTGACGTGAGTCAGCGTACTTTTGGCATCCAATGGCTGCTCTGTTGCAGTCGTTTCAGTCTGTGTCGTCACATCAGCCATCTCAATGACTTTTGAGAGCTCCGAACCCTTTTCCTTTGAAGATCGCAGCTCGTGTTCAAGTTTTTCCCATTTCAGAGTCTTGTCCCTCAGCATATGAAGGAGTTGGCTGACCGTTAACTCTTCTGACACCAGATTATGGCACGCACCTTCAGAACCTGAATCAGCTTTGATTCGTTCGGCCTCCTCGCGCAGATGGTTGGTGTGCTCCTGCTCCATTTTCTCCATCAGTTGCTTCTGTTGACTTTCCAGATTCTCCCACTCTGTAACAAAGAACTTTTTTATTTCATTCATCTCTTGCTCAAAACGGCGAATCATTTGTTCTAATTGCTGTTGTAGTTTGAAATGGAGTTGAGTTCGAGCCCAGTGTCCCTCAAAAATGTGCATATCAGTAGACTTGACAGACTCAGAATTCTCTGTTAAACTATGTTGTTGTTGCTCAGTGGAATTTTGTGCTGAAACTTTGTCTTTTGCACATGGGTTGGTCTTACCATCATCAGTTCTAGAGTCTGGGCTGATTATCTGCACCGAGTTCTCACTCTTTATGGCTTTTAGCGAATGCCAGTCCATATTTATGTTTCTAAACCACTCCCGGCCTAGTAGTGGTGGACCTCCCTCCGGTAGCACATATAAGTCCATTATTTGACTTCCTTCGCCCTTGTTGGCCACTGCAACCTTTATTGTCCCGATGGGGTACACTCTCTGCCCCGTGTAGGTTGTCAATATAATCTCCGTATCCTGTAGGGGAATATGTTGGAATAACCTTCTGTAATCTTTCTTATTCATGACCGACAATGCCGATCCAGTGTCCAATTCAATTTTTACTTGGACTCCTTCTATCTGAAGAGTAACCCAAATTGTCTGGAGGTCTGCACCCTTACCAACGTTGAGTACCCTTAAGCTAGCCAGTTCAATACTGCTTGCGTCTGAATCGGACTCCTGTTCGGCCACCTTGTGTACCTTTGCGTATTTCCCTTGCGGTGACTTCTTGTTGCTGGTCTTCTTCGCTGACCTGCATACTCTAGCTATATGTCCAAGCCTACCACAAGTTCTACATTCTTGGTTTTTAAACCAACACTGGTTCTGATCATGCGTTGTCTTTCCACAACGATAACATTTGCCAGAACTCACACCCAATTTGTGTGCACTGAGCTCCGGTGACCGTAGCTGCATTACTGCCGTGCCTCTCGCTGCGGCTTCGTGTGCTGCTGCCATAGTGACCGCCTTCTCAAGCGTCAGCTCATTCTCCTCGAGCAGTCGCTTTTGTGTATCCTGTTTAAATAAACCACACACAAATTTGTCTCAAAGTGCCTCTGTCAGTCCCGTTCCAAACTGGCAATATTTCGCTAATTTACGCAATTCCAGCAAATATTCAGCATTGCTTTCATGCTGTAGCTGCCTTCTGTCGTAAAATTTAAATCGTTCCGCTAGCATCAGCGGCGTGGGGTTTAGATGATCTTTCAGGACAGTAACAATCTCATCGAACGTCTTATCCGCCGGTTCATCTGGTGATAACAGGTGTTTCAATTGCCCGTATGTCTTCGCACCCATTAAATTTAATAATGTTAGAACTTTATCTTGGTCACGAATTTTATTGGCCTTACAATAATTTTTTACTCTTTCAACATATATGGCCCAATCTTCGAGGTCACTATCAAAGGTGCTGATATTCCCGTGTTTAGGCATTGTAGATTTGCAATTTCTCAGATTTTATTTTCTTTACTTGTTATCAAAGATGGCGGCTTCCCGCTCTTGCCGTCGTCCTCCGCCCACAAAATGGCGGTTTTCCCGCGCTTGGCGGTCTTCACCCGTCCCCCGACGCCGTCTCCCTTCAGCCCCCGAGTGCGGCCCTTATCAGCGGATGCGATCGATGGCCCGGCTGCGCCTCGCACTTGAAAGCGGCCCGGCCCTTATCTGCCGATCGCTATCGCCCTGTACCTCTCTCTTCCCCAGTCCTGTCTTTACTCCGGTTCACAAGCTGATGGAGGCTTCAGGGTCCTAATGCCTGTCGCTTCCAGTGGGGTGGTGAGTGGTGAGGTTTGAAACCTCTCTTGAACCGCCGTGGAATAACTGCCGCAGGGTAAGAACCTGACTCATCGCCAGTGTTAAGTCTGTGAATTATTTAGTTAATTAAAACACAGACTAATGAGTAACAATAAAAACAGGTCTTTACTGGTTGGAGGTAGGGACTATACTAAATACAAGATTACTGCACAGTGCTTATATACCGGTGTGTTCACCCCCGGTATTACGTCTACAGCAGCCTGAGAAAGTAGTACATCTCTTAAGGTGTAACAGGCTTAAGCTCTCTTAAGGTGGAACAGGTTACATACACAACACTTCACTTAAGAGACCGCAAACAAATTTGTCTCGAAGATAATCCGATAGTCCTGCTCCGAATTGGCAGTACTTTGATAGCTTTCTTAATTCAGTTAGGTAATCAGCGTTACTTTCATTCTTGTGTTGATTTCTCTTGAAGAACTTGAATCGTTCCGCTATCAGCAGCGGTGTTGGGTTTAAATGCTCCTGCAGGGTATCAACAATTTCTTTAAAAGTCTTGTCCTTTGGTTTGGCTGGAGTGATTAAATTTCGTAACAGCCCGTATGTCTTCGCGCCCATTAAGTTCAGAAGTACTGAAGCTTTTTTTTCATCTGTTATTCCATTTGCAGTGCAATAAACCTCTACTCTTTCCACGTATGTGGTCCAATCTTCTATTTCGCCATCAAAAGCCTCAATATTACCAGATTTAGGCATTTCAGAAAAGATATGGCGCTTCCCGCGCTTTTTTTTTCCCTGTAGCAACGATATGGCGCTTCCCGCGCTTTCCCGCCGCTGCTACCGATAACAACGCTGTTTTACTGTGGTTTCCGTTTATTCACTGTTGGAGACTCGTTCCCGACAGAGGTCTAAACGCTGACCTGCTTGCCGCGCCGGCCGTCTCTCGAGTGCACCCTCCCAGTCCGTTATTGCTTGCCTCCGATTTCGCTGCCTGTCTCAGCTGTAGAGCCCGCCGCTGGAGCTCCAGCCTGACGCCCAGGAAGGATTAGCGCAGTACCTGTCACCAGCTTGGCCAGCTGGTGAAACCACAGTTTCTCTTACTTCCTTGAGTCTTCTGGACGCTGGAGGAATCGATGTCCTTGAGGTGCTGCCGAATTGCAGGTAAGTCCGTTTCCACTTCGTCGCCACTGTAGTGTCCGTGTGTAGATAAAGACACTGAAGACAGGAGTTGGTTCATAGGTATTTACTAAGCAAGTCTGGGGGGGGGTTCTAAAGGATATACACAATACACAGGCTTATATAGCCCAAGTGGCAATTACCGGCATTACGCACACCTGGGGCTCTTAAAGGCACATACACCATAATTGCTCTTAAAGGCACATACACCACACTTTCCACCATCTACAAGGCACAAGTCAGGAGTGTGATAGAATACTCTCCACTTGCCTGGATGAGTGCAGCTCCAACAACACTCAAGAAGCTCGACACCATCCAGGACAAAGCAGCCCACTTGATGGGCACCCCATCCACGACCTTAAACATTCACTCCCTTCACCACCGGCGTACCATGGCTGCAGTGTGTACCATCTACAAGATGCACTGCAGCAACTCGCCAAGGCTTCTTCGCCAGCACCTCCCAAACCCGCGACCTCTTCCACCTAGAAGGACAAGGGCAGCAGGCGCATGGGAACATCACCACCTGCAAGTTCCCCTCCAAGTCACACACCATCCTGACTTGGAAGTATATCGCCGATCCTTCATCGTCGCTGGGTCAAAGTCCTGGAACTCCGTCCCTAACAGCACTGTGGGAGCACCTTCACCACACGGACTGCAGCGGTTCAAGAAGGCGGCTCACCACCACTTCTCGAGGGCAACTAGGGATGGGCGATAAATGCTGGCCTTGTCAGCGATGCCCACATCCCATAAACAAATTTTTAAAATACCCTCTCCAGGATTCTCCTGGAGTCTCCAGGAAGGAAAAATTAATCTTCAGGACACCACTGTGAGCAACACAAGGAGAAAAGTCTTAGGAGCATTAAAAAAATGTATGTTTTTTTTCCATTTTCTTTGAACACTTTCCTTTATTAAATATAAAAATATTGGATATGGGAAAATGCAGCATGATTAATGGTCAAGGATCATCCAATCAGTGGCGAGGATCTCTTCACTTGCCGCGGGAAGGCTTTGTGCCCAGAGGGTGGACGTGTCGGGTGACCAATGGTGGGAGTATGGGGGCGGTGTGCGGGGGTGGGGGGAGGTGGGGGTGAGGTGATGAAACCTCCTGGACTATTTCCAACCAGAGTTGGCAACCCAAACAAGCGTTGGAGACGGTGCGAGGAGCCCTGATTTGGACATGGTGAGAGATAGGGAAGAGGGACATAATTTCAGTTCAAGTGGCCCGCTCCACAGGCAAGATAAATAACTGGGCCTGTGGTGGGTGATCAAAAAACATTGCTGGTCATAGAATCATAGAATCACACAGCACAGAAGGAGGCCCATGAGGGAAGTGCTGAGTAGGAAATCCTGATTTAATTCTTTGAGAGATGCGTATTGAATAATAACATAAACTGAGGCACTTTAAAGAATTTTTCTTTCATTTCTTTCAATTCTCCTCTGCTTCTGCATATTTCCTTAAGGTTCATTTGTCAAAATGCTTGCTGTCTAAATTTTAAATGGCTCGAATTTACAAACGAAGGACAAATGGCTGTCAATATTGCTTTCATATTCACAGAATCACACAGCACAGAAGGAGGCCATTCGGCCCATCGTGCCTGTGCCGGCTCTTTGAAAGAGCTCTCCAATTAGTCCCACTCCCCCCGCTCTTTCCCCAGAGCCCTGCAAATATTTCCCTTCGAGTATTTATCCAATTCCCCTTTTGAAAGTTACTATAGAATCTGCTTCCACCGCCCTCTCAGGCAGCGCGTTCCAGATCACAAGAACTGGCCGTTGGAATAAGATGTGCCATGTTCGGGTGTTGTGCCTCGAGGGGGGTTCAGGCAATCTGTGTTTATGTTTGCTTTGCCCTGGCTGAAAGCTGAATCTGGGAGAATGCAATTCATGGATTTCTTGCAGGTAGGTGGGGGAGTGGGGGGGCGTTGGGCGGGGAGGTCTGTGAAGTGTAGCTGGATCAGCAAGCGATCCCGTTTCCTACCCTCCCAGTGGGCCCGCTCATCAGCGGAGATCTGACTCACCGACAGTAGGTTTCTGCTCACTTATCATCATTAGCTCACTGCCTGCCAGCCATTTACTACCCCGTTTACAAGGGACGGGGCAGGGAGCTAAACTTGAGAAATGTTTTAAAACAGAACAGGTTACCTTTTCGCCTCCAGGTGATTCTACACACACACACACACTTATTTTGTTGAAAACGCTTTTATTCTCCAGGAAAGGCATATGATGAGTTTTCGCTGCTGACATTTCACTCCAAGGCCCCCTCCCCGCTCCCCCGCCCCTCCTCAGATGTCCTCTGGCAGAAATACTTAACAAATTTAGGCACAAGTTGATGAATGAAGACCCCCTCCTTCACAAGTGCAGTCATCAATCTTTATCTGAGGGGCGATCGCCTGAAGACTTCTCTTTCAGTCAATGATGAGCCGAGGAAACATTGTAAAGACATCCGGTCCCACTTTTCTTTCTCTACTTCAAATTTCATGCCGGTTTTCTCCAATTCCTCTCTCAAAGGGGCTGTCTCCTGCTGGCTACGGTTTATTGGTGTCAACACGCCTCCAGTACCCAAGACAAATTGACCGTTTTATTACGTGTGAAACTTGTTCGCTGGCCTACATTGGCTCCCGGTCCGGCAACACCTCGATTTTAAAATTCTCATCCTCGTGTTCAAATCCCTCCACGGCCTCGCCCCCTCCCTATCTCCAACCTCCTCCAGCCCCACAACCCCCCGAGATCTCTGCGCTCCTCTAATTCTGCTCTCTTGAGCATCCGTAATTATAATCACTCAACCATTGGTGGCCGTGCCTTCAGCCGCCTGGGCCCTAAACTCTGGAATTCCCTCCCTAATCCTCTCCGCCTCTCTATCTCTCTCTCCTCCTTTAAGCCTCTTCTTAAGACCGACCTCTTTTGACCAAGCTTTTGGTCACCTGCCCTAATATCTCATGTGGCTCGGTGTCAAATATTGTTTGTTAACGCTCCTGTGAAGCACCTTGGGATGTTTTACTACATTAAAGGTGTTATATAAATGCAAGTTGTTGTTGTTGTAAACTCTTTGAACCCCTCGATTAGAGTTCAGTCTGTAACTCACTCCCAGATGCCTGTTATTCTATATATAAGCCATCTGAACCTCTCGATTAGATTATGATCCATTTGTATGCTATTCCTGCCTGCTCCAATCTTTCCGTATAGAGTCCACCCCTCTTAATTGAAAGTTACTTAATTTAGCTTATCTAATAATTTGATTTTGTAGTACAAATTCCCACTTAATTCAGATTACTCAGTAATTCAAACTTTCTGGCAAAAGAAATGACTTTGAATTATCAGGCGTTGACTTGTCCAGATGCTGCACTGACGACGTGATTCTGGCTGCACACCAGGGCTGTTTTTGCTCTTACGATAACAGAAGTGCTGATTTGTTTCCTTATTCCAGGTGCATTGGCTTTCAGACCACCAACACCTCCATTTTAAAATCCCCATCCATCTACGCCCTCGCCCCTCTCTATCTCGGTAAACCTCCTGCAACCCCCCGAGATCTCTGCGCTTCTCCAATTCTGGCCTCTTGCGCATCCCCGATTTCCATCACTCCACCATCGGCGGCCGTGCCTTCAGCTGTCTCGGCCATAGCTTTGGAATTCCCTCCCCAAACCTCTCCGCCTCTCCTCCTTTAAGACTCTCCTTAAAAACGACCTCTTTGACCAAGCTTTTGGTCACCTGTCCTAATATCTCCTTATGTGGCTCGGTGTCAAATTTTGTTTGATAATCGCGCCTGTGAAGCGCCTTGGGGCGTTTTACTACATTAAAGGCGCTATATAAATACAAGTTGTTGGTGGTGGGAGAGCTGTTTCTCGTCCACAGTCCACAGATCCTAGTAACCTCTGTGGACACGGAACAGGAAAAGACAAGCTCAGCTCACCAACAACAACAACAACTTGCATTTCTATAGCGCCTCTAATGTAGTAAAATGTCCCAAGCTCACCAAGCCAGTCCCTTGCATCATGTAGAAGCTCCATGGTCATAAACTCCACGGGAAGCTTGGTTAGACTTTTCTTCAGTCCTCATGAGTATTCTGGTGAAGGTCTAGAATTGTCAATCTCTTATTACAATCTGTATTATTCAACGTTTAGTCTTTACCCAGCAGTACCTAACCTGCAATGATATTTGTAATCTGCATCTCTAGTTATAACCTTCAAACCCTTTTTATCACCCGACATTAATCCAGTTCCCACTTAAAGAAAGACTTGCATTTATATAGCGCCTTTTACGACCAACAGACGCCCCAAATGAAATACTTTTTGAAGTGTAGTCACTGTTGTAATGTAGGAAATGCGGCAGCCAATTTGCGCACAGCAAGCTCCCACAAACAGCAATGTGATAAATGACCAGATCATTTGTTTTAGTGATGTTGATTGAGGGATAAATATTGGCCCCAGGACACCGGGGAGAACTCCCCTGCACTTCTGCAAAAAAGAAGTGGCCGTGGGATCTTTTAAGTCCAGCTGAGAGGACAGACGGGGCCTCGGTTTTACGCCTCATCCAAAAGACGGCACCTCCGACAGTGCAACCCTCCCTCAGCACTGGAGTGTCAGCCTAGATTTTTATGCTCAAGTCTCTGGAGTGAGACTTGAACCCACAACCTTCTGACGCAGACGAGAGTGCTGCCCACTGAGCCACGGCTGACACAACAAAACTGGTGCTATAAACCATGCTGTCCAACATTCAATTGGCCTTGGTGTGAGTCCGTTCCTTTAATTGTGACATTCTCCTGCTCCGTATTTTAAAAAAAAACATGATCAGGTACCCTGACAATCGGACCTTTATCTGCACTTGGAGGTGTTTAATATCTGCTCTGTAGATATGATGGAAGCTTTGAGTTGTGTTAAATCCCTTTATATGTTCTTCCTATCTTCATTTGTGATGACGTTAATTGGCTGGATACCCAACCTAGATGCTACTCTTTTCTTGACCTGCTGAACCACAAGCTTTGGGGAGAGAGAAGTGGATCCTGTTTCCTGGGAGCCCAGTTCCCCTCCCACGGGTATGGGTGATGAAACTGGCTAAATAGAGGAAGCCCAACGATGGGCCTTGTATTTGACAACACCAGACATTAGCTTCGGTAGAAGTGCTATCTCCTGTCTTATTAAAGTGTCTGGTAGGTGTTTGGAATTAGAAAAGCAATTGGACGTGAGGATGTTACACAGCGGAGAGGCTGATATGATCAGGCCTGCTGCTGCTTGTGGTGCAACAGACATCTGATACAATGTTAATTCTGGAGTCAGATTGGGCTGGTTCAGGTGTTGCAGCCTTGTCCAAAGTGACCAGTAGTTGGATGGTCATTTCCCACCTACTCATTTCCCACCTCCTCATTTCCCATCTCCTCATTTCCCACCTCCTCATTTCCCATCTCCACATTTCCCATCTCCTCATTTCCCATCTCATTTCCCATCTCCTCATTTCCCACCTCTTCATTTCCCATCTCCTCATTTCCCATCTCCTCATTTCCCATCTCCTCATTTCCCATCTCATTTCCCATCTCCTCATTTCCCATCTCCTCATTTCCCATCTCATTTCCCATCTCCTCATTTCCCACCTCCTCATTTCCCATCTCATTTCCCATCTCCTCATTTCCCATCTCATTTCCCACCTCCTCATTTCCCATCTCCTCATTTCCCATCTTCACATTTCCCATCTCACCATTTCCCATCTCCTCATTTCCCATCTCCTCATTTCCCATCTCCTCATTTCCCATCTCCCCATTTCCCATCTCCTCATTTCCCATCTCACCATTTCCCATCTCACCATTTCCCATCTCCTCATTTCCCATCTCACCATTTCCCATCTCCTCATTTCCCATCTTCACATTTCCCATCTCACCATTTCCCATCTCCTCATTTCCCATCTCCTCATTTCCCATCTCCTCATTTCCCATCTCCCCATTTCCCATCTCCTCATTTCCCATCTCACCATTTCCCATCTCACCATTTCCCATCTCCTCATTTCCCATCTCACCATTTCCCATCTCACCATTTCCCATCTCCACATTTCCCATCTCATTTCCCATCTCACCATTTCCCATCTCCTCGTTTCCCATCTCACCATTTCCCATCTCACCATTTCCCATCTCACCATTTCCCATCTCACCATTTCCCATCTCCTCATTTCCCATCTCCCCATTTCCCATCTCCTCATTTCCCATCTCACCATTTCCCATCTCACCATTTCCCATCTCCTCATTTCCCATCTCACCATTTCCCATCTCACCATTTCCCATCTCCACATTTCCCATCTCATTTCCCATCTCACCATTTCCCATCTCCTCATTTCCCATCTCACCATTTCCCATCTCACCATTTCCCATCTCACCATTTCCCATCTCACCATTTCCCATCTCCTCGTTTCCCATCTCACCATTTCCCATCTCACCATTTCCCATCTCACCATTTCCCATCTCCTCGTTTCCCATCTCACCATTTCCCATCTCACCATTTCCCATCTCGCCATTTCCTATGCCAACTCTCCTATGAGCTGAGGGAAGCTCCCAATCATCATTTGCTTTGCCTGGAACATCAATTAAACCTTGAAAGATCTCATTTTAATAATGAACGTCCTTCTACAGGAGCGTAACTTAAACAGGAGCAGCAATCGCAGATTGGAGATGGTTAATAGATGGGCCGAAAGGCTTCCCTCATCTCTACTTACCTATGTGATAAACCTGATTTCAATTAATTGGGACCTGCTTTTCAGAGGAGACTTTTTAAAAATATGAGTTTTTGTTAAAGGAAACAATTAAATAAATGGGAGAACTCTACAGGGGTATGTGGTTATGTTGCTGCATCAGTAATCAGAGGTCTGGGCTAATAATCCACAGACCATGAGTTCAAATCCTCCCATGTTGAATTTAGTTAAAAAAAAACTGTCATAAAAATCCAAGTGGCTCATTAAAGTTCTCTAGGGAAGGAAATCTGCCGTCCTTACCTGCTTGGCCTATATGTGACTCCAGCCTTTGGCAGCACCTCCCAAACCCGCGACCTCGACCACCTAGAAGGACAAGGGCAGCAGGCGCATGGGAACACCACCACCTCCAAGTTCCCCTCCAAGTCACACACCATCCTGACTTGGAAATATATCGGCTGTTCCTTCATCGTCGTTGGGTCAAAATCCTGGAACTCCCTCCCCAACAGCACTGTGGGGGAACCTTCACCACACGGACTGCAGCGGTTCAAGAAGGCGGCTCACCACCACCACCTTCTCAAGGGGCGACTAGGGATGGGCAATAAATACCGGCCTTGCCAGCGACGCCCACATCCCGTGAACTAATAAAAAATAAACATCTCTGCTATGGCCTGATGAACCCTTAACCTGTCAAAGGAAGCCTTGGTTGCTGAGGCCAGTGGAAACCGTGATTCTAAGTATCAGAGATTATGAGGAAAGGATAAGGAAATTTTAAAAAAGAGGAAAAAGATAGAGAGTGATTATGAGTCTAAAGTTTCTCTTTATTAAGGACCAAAACATCTGGGCCATCACTGTTTGTAGATTATCTTCCCCTGTGTTTGCTCCACTGACTGATTACTGGGAGTTCAGTTATTTGAAGTGTTTCAGGACTAAAGCTTTGATCTGCTGATAGTGCAATACCTGATAGAGACAGCGTTGCCACAAGGGTAGCAGCACCTAGAATGCAGATGATGCAAGACATCTGTGAAAAAATATTTAATGGAATGACGAGAGGACCAGACTTAACATCTTGAGACGCGGCTTGAGAGGCGGGGGGTGGGGGAGTGGGTGTTAGGGGTGAAGATAAACCTGGTTGGGCTGATGGAGGGAGGAATTTACCCCTAGGCAGCAGAGAATGGAAGGTCCGATATGTGCTGGGCGCTGGGTGGTCTGAAACAATGCAAATACCTTCTCGCCGTGACTCCACCACCAACAGGCAATCTCACAGCAATGAGCGAGGATGCCCATAGGCTCTGTCTATCTCTAGCTGGATTCCAGCCACATCAGCCAACTTCTGTCACCCTTTCAGTTCAGATTCAGCCGGAGCTGCACTTTTAACAGGTGGGACATAAAATTACAGAAGAAACCGCCATCCCTCTGTCAGCCGTGGCTCAGTGGGCAGCACTCTCTCTCGCCTCTGAGTCAGAAGGTTGTGGGTTTAAGTCCCACTGCAGAGACTTGAGCACAAGAATCCAGGCTGAAGCTCCCAGTATAGTGCTGAGGGAGCGCTGCATTGTCAGAGGGGCAGTACTGAGGGAGTGCTGCACTGTCGGAGGGGCAGTACTGAGGGAGCGCCGCACTGTCGGAGGGGCAGTACTGAGGGAATGCTGCACTGTCGGAGGGGCAGTACTGAGGGAGCGCCGCACTGTCGGAGGGGCAGTACTGAGGGAGCGCCGCACTGTCGGAGGGGCAGTACTGAGGGAGCGCCGCACTGTCGGAGGGGCAGTACTGAGGGTGTAGTGTATGTACCCGTCTACCTTTAAGGGAACTATTGAATGTAACCGTTCACCTTTAAGGGAACTACTTTAGGTGTGGCACTATTTGTTTGGCTTCTGTATACTGTAATACCGATAGTGACCACACCAGTATATAAGTGTTGTAGCAGGATTTCTGGGGCAGATTCGCCCGGACCTTCGAATAGTAAAGACCTGTTTGTTTGTTACTTCTGAAGTCTGTGTATTTATTAACTGCACAACCCACAGACTTTACAGTGGCGACGAGTCCGATCGTACCCTGCGGCAAGATTACCATAAGCAACGAAGAGCGTCGAAGAGAGACAACCGCCCTCGTCGTGCTACCAAAAGAAAACACGAGGCTGCAACAACAGAAAGCAGGAAGACTAACAACAAAAGCTGTATCAGCAACAGGCACTGACTACCCTTCTGCCACGGTGCGGAGTGAGCCGACCAGCAAGAAACAAGGTGGCCGAAGAGACTGTGAGTAGGGGAAGGTGTAGAAGCATCCGGAGGATAAGGGCAGAGCACTCGACCTCGGTCGAGGGGGAGCTGTGCCGGCCAAAAGTCGGGTCCAACGGCGTCGGGTGACAGCCGGACCGCGATCGGCGGGACAATCGGGGCAGCGACCGCAGCCACGAAGCGCTGAGCCTGCGAGTAGGCGCGGGAAGAGAAACCCAGCCGCAGCCGGGGAGGGAAACACCGGTCTGCGAGAGGGCTGGGGAGGCGAACGGGAACCGTGCGGGTGAGAGCCGGGTGCGGAGAGAGAGACTGCGAGGAGCCGGTCCAGCGGCTGAGCTGTTCTCCACCAACGGGGTACTCAGAGCCGGCAAAACCGAACGTGCGGGAGTGGGTGAGAGACACAGCCGAAAATGGGGTGAGAGACTGCGCGAGAGCCAGTCCAGCGGTGAGCTGTTCTCCACCAACGGGGTACCCAGGGCCGGTAGCATCGAACGTGCGGGTGAGAGAGACAGAGCCGGGTACGGAGAGAGAGACTGCGCGAGAGCCAGTCCAGCGGCTGAACTGTCCTCCGCTAACGGGGTGTACCCAGCGCCGGTAGAGCCGTGCGGGCGGGAGGAAAAGACATAGCCGAGTAAGGGGAGCTGTGCGGTAGCCAGCCAGCGGCTGAACCTGTCCGCTGAGGGGGAAGCGTACCCCTTCCACCGGGAAGAAACGCGGGAAGCCGCCATTAGGCGGAGAAGACGCCAGAAGCGGGAAACCGCCATTGAAGTGGGCGGGGCGAGAAAGGAAGAGCGGGAAACCGCCATTTTCGCGGGAAAACCGCCATCTTGATTGACATACCGCCATTGAAGTGGGCGGGGAGAGAAGGAAAGAGCGGGAAACCGCCGATTTCGCGGGAAAACCGCCATCTTAGAAACAAATAAATAAATAAGAAATACTGGTGCTGCTCCCAAGGGAAGAAAGATGCCTAAGCGAGGGAATATTAACGACTTTAATTCTGAAATAGAAGACTGGGCCACGTACGTGGAACGCATAGAGATCTATTGCGAAGCCAACAAAATAGAGGAAGACGACAAGGCGATAACATTGCTAAACTCGATGGGGGCAAAAACATACGGGCTCTTGAAGCATCTAATAGCACCAAATAAACCAGCGGATCAGACCTTCGAAGAGATTGTGGCTGTGCTGAAGGACCACTTGAACCCCACACCGCTGATGCTGGCTGAACGATTCAAATTCTACGCAAGAACGCAGAAGAAAGACGAAAGCAATGCGGAATACTTGGTCGAACTGCGTAGGCTAGCGAAATACTGCCAGTTCGGAGGGAATCTGACAGAAGCGCTGCGGGACAAGTTCGTATGCAGATTGTCCAAAGAAGGGACGCAGAAGCGACTACTGGAAGAGAATGACCTCACACTGGACAGGGCTGTCCTTATAGCTGCATCGCACGAAGCCGCAGCGAAAGGAACGGCGGAAGTGCAACTAAAGGCGACGGCACTCGGGGTGGACCAAATTACTTCAAGCACAACAAAATGCTACCGTTGTGGGAAGACAACGCATGACCAGAATCAATGCTGGTTTAGGAACCAAGAGTGTAGGAAATGTGGCAAACTGGGTCACATCGCGAAGGTATGCCGGTCCGGGAAAAAGATCAATAATCAAAGGAAGCCACCACCAGAAAAGTACAACAAGGTACACAAGGTGGCTGAGAAGAGTTCAGACGAACAGAATTCAGACTCAGACCCAAACAATCAGGAGCTGGGTAGTCTGAGAATCCACAATGTGGGTAAAGAAACGGATCTACAGGCCATCTGGGTCATACTAAAAATAGCTGGAGTCCAAATAAGAATGGAGCTGGACACTGGATCAGCTCTATCAGTCATCAACCGAAGGGACTACCACCGGCTATTCTCTCACATACCTTTAAGAAATACCAAGTTCGTATTACAGACATACACGGGGCATAACGTATACCCCGTGGGGAAAATAAGAGTCAAGGTGAGAGATAGGGGTAAAGAACACCTAAGAATGAGCTTGTACGTATTACCTGAGGGAGGACCACCACTTCTAGGACGGGAGTGGATTAAGAAAATAGACATGGAATGGCATTACCTAAAAGCCATAATGAGGGAGGACTCGGTGCAAGCTATTAGCTCAGATTCTGAAATGGATGATGATAAGACCAAGTCGAAAACGAAGACAGGCAGAAGGACTTATGGTACCAAGAAGAATAAAGCTGCAGAGCAGAACTCCAGGTTGACAGAGAATTCTGAGCCTGTTCAAGCAAAGGATTCATCCATGACGGAAGAACACCGAGCTCGGACGCAAACTTATGTCAAAGTACGACAACAATTAGAACAGTTGAGTGATCGTCTCGTACAGGAGATGAAAAATATGGAAAAGTTCTGGGACACCGAATGGGGAAACCTGGAAAGACTACAGAGACAGCTAGCTCAAGCAGAGAGCGATCATAGAGCCATCGTGGTCAAATACCAATCACATTCCCCTGATGCTGTTCAGGAACTAGAATATTTACAGAATGAACCAAAGGAAGAGGAATCTTCAGGGAGCCAGGATTTTATTCCAGTTCTTCTTTACGACTCCTTACAAGCAGAGTGTGAGAAGTTGAAAGAACAGTATGAACAGGCCCAGGCTACAATTCAGAAGGGGGTTAACTCGGCAGCCTCTGAAAAGCTAGTTTCAGTAGAAGCATATGAACAACTAAAGGTTGAACATGAGCAAGAAGCCCAAAGGCTGCAGGAAATTCTTGATGAGCTCAAGGCCAAGACAGACTCATCGATAGAAGCTCCATCCATAGATGAGCAATTAGAGGTGAAAATCATGGCAGAGCATGAAAGACAGGATGTCCAAGAACTTATAAAAACATTGAAGGACACCCAAGACAAATATGAGGCGGCAATGTCTGAGGTTCAACAACTTGAAGAACAGATTCAACTGGGAATCCTTGCAGTGGAAGAACAGGACACTGTAAGAATGGTCCCTGAACATGAACTAGAGAGCATCAGGGCGCAACTTTTCCGAGCGCTGAAAGCCAAAGTTCAAGAGGAACGTAAGGTGGAAGTATTGGAGAAAGAGGTGGATGAAATGGAGAAGACTCTGATCCACCGTGTTCCCAGGGAAGAGTTAACGGTCGGCCAACTCCTTCATATGCTGAAGGACAAGATTCTACAAGGGGAACAATCTGAACACGAGCTTCAATCTTCAGGGGGAACGAGTTCGGAGCTCTCAAAAGTCACGGAGATAGCTGAGGTGGCAACACAAATTTTACAAGGATGCCAAAAGTACGTTGAATCACGTCAAGGTGAACAGAAGAAGGTGGAAACCGTTACTTCAGTAGAAGGGTTAAATAGCCTGATAACGCAATTACCGGTGGAAAGGAAGGTATTGAACTCACAAATGAGGTCCGTCGTGAAGGAATGGCAGATAACCCAGGAAGAGCGGGATGAATATGAATGCATGAAGAAGGCTTTTCAAGAAAGATGTTTAGGGAAGGAACCACCGTCAGCTAACGTCCAGACGGGTGAGGAGGAAGAAGAAGTCTCTCTCGCTGGCCTAACTCAGGACGAACCTGAATATTACCATGACCTGTTGAGTGACACTGAATATTATGAGGATGTGGTCTGCCCAGCTTGTGATGAAAACTCTCAAAGTGCTGAAATCCGGATGAAGCACTTAAGGTCTAAGGAACATAGAGAGTTGGTGGCGCTACAGCTGGCAGCCGAGAAAGGAGCTCCGAGAGTTTCAAAAAGGCAGAAAAGAAAAAGAAGAAGCAGAAGATAATAACTGTCTAAAATATTAGCACTTCTACCATTCCAGGCGGGACATTACGAAAGGAGCTAAATTAGTTGAAAAACTGGTAAATGTCAAGACAGCCAGTTGGTTGTCAAAGTCCGCACTGCTGGTTCAACAGGACGAAAGTTCAAGCTGCTACGTCAAGAAAAAGGCTATGGAGGAGCCACGCTAGCCAGGTGAACCGGCTACCCCAAAGAAATGTTGTTCGGAACGAGTCAAGATCAGAGACTGAATCTATGAACTGTTTCCGCAGAGACGGAACCTGTGAACTGTTTCCACCGAGATTATATTTGTAAATTGTTTTATATGACATTGACTCCACCGAGATTATAGCTGTAATTTGTTTTATAGGAAGTTGAAGATATGTATGTTTAACGGGGACTCTGTAAGTAATAAGCTAAAAAGGGAGGATTGTAGTGTATGTACCCGTCTACCTTTAAGGGAACTATTGAATGTAACCGTTCACCTTTAAGGGAACTACTTTAGGTGTGGCACTATTTGTTTGGCTTCTGTATACTGTAATACCGATAGTGACCACACCAGTATATAAGTGTTGTAGCAGGATTTCTGGGGCAGATTCGCCCGGACCTTCGAATAGTAAAGACCTGTTTGTTTGTTACTTCTGAAGTCTGTGTATTTATTAACTGCACAACCCACAGACTTTACAGAGGGAGCGCCGCATTGTCGGAGGGGCAGTACTGAGGGAGTGCCGCACTGTCGGAGGGGCAGTACTGAGGGAGCGCCGCACTGTCGGAGGGGCAGTACTGAGGGAGCGCTGCATTGTCGGAGGGGCAGTACTGAGGGAGTGCTGCACTGTCGGAGGGGCAGTACTGAGGGAGTGCCGCACTGTCGGAGGGGCAGTACTGAGGGAGCGCCGCACTGTCGGAGGGACAGTACTGAGGGAGTGCCGCACTGTCGGAGGGGCAGTACTGAGGGAGCGCCGCACTGTCGGAGGGGCAGTACTGAGGGAGCGCTGCTTTGTCGGAGGGGCAGTACTGAGGGAGTGCCGCACTGTCGAAGGGGCAGTACTGAGGGAGTGCCGCACTGTCGGAGGGGCAGTACTGAGGGAGCGCCACACTGACAGAGGGGCAGTACTGAGGGAGCGCTGCACTGTCGGCGGGGCAGTGCTGAGGGAGCGCCGCACTGTCGGAGGGGCAGTACTGAGGGAGTGCTGCATTGTCGGAGGAGCAGTACTGAGGGAGTGCTGCATTGTCGGAGGGGCAGTACTGAGGGAGCGCCGCACTGTCGAGGGTGCCGTCTTTCGGATGAGGCGTTAAACTGAGGCCCCTGCCTGCCTGAGTGCGCAAATTCTGTGGCTAGACAACAACTGTGACTTACATAAAAAAAGAAAGACTTGCATTTCTATAGCGCCTTTCACAACCTCAGGACGTCCCAAAGCGCTTTACAGCCAATTAAATACCTTTGAAGTGCAGTCACTGTTGTAATGTGGGAAATGCAGCAGCCAATTTGCGCACAGCAAGCTCCCACAAACAGCAATGTGATAATGACCAGATAATCTGTTTTAACGATGTTGATTGAGGGATAAATATTGGCCCCAGGACACCGGGGAGAACTCCCCTGCTATTCTTCGATATAGTGCCACAGACACTTTTATGTCCACCTGAGAGAGCAGACGGGGCCTCGTTTTAACGTCTCATCCGAAAGGCGGCACCTCCGACAGTGCAACACTCCCTCAGCACTGCACTGGGAGTGTCAGCCCGGATTTTTGTACGCAAGTCTCTGGAGTGGGACTTGAACCCACAACCTTCCAGAACCCCTGATATAAGCAGTTCACCCCGATACAGAACCCCTTACATAAACAGCTCCACCCAAAAGCAGAGACCCATTTTAGACAGCTTCACCCCAATAGAGAGCCACTTATGTTAACAACTCTACCTCTAAAAAACCCTTATGTAAAGAGCTTCACCTCAACACAGAACCCCGTAAATATACAGCGTTACCCCAATACGTGACTCAGTTATACACACATCTTCACCCCAATTCAGAACCTTTAAATAAACAGCGTCACGCCAATACGGAGCCCTTTATATAACAACACAAATAAAAGGCATTCTGAAGCTTATACAGAAAATGCTGTAAACGGGTAACAGGCGAGTCAGTAAACTGGACGATGAGACGAGTTAATGTTACTAACTGGGCCCTTCGCCAGAACTACTTCTTAATGTGTGAACCTCAGTGTTAAGTGTCAGTGAGTCATCCAGCAGACCGGGCACCAGAACTGTGCCCAATCCTCTCCTCTGTCTACATGTGCAACTTCCAGCAGCAGTCACTGGATAGTGATCGGGAGCACCAATCCTGGCTGAGTTTCCCATCCCTAACCCAGGAATGTTGAGCCCAACTGCAACACCATCTTGGCTGAGGGTCAGCCGACTCAGCACAGACAAGGGGTTGAATCTGGGGCTGTAGGTGATAGGATTCAGTGCCATACCAGCCACAGGAACAGGAGTAGGCCATTCAGCCCGCTCAAGCCTGTTGCACCATTCCATGGCTGACTTGTATCTCAACTCCATTGACCCACCTTTGCTCCATTTCCCTTGATACCCTTCTTCTTCTTCTTCTTAGGCAGTCCCTCGGTACCGAGGATGACTTGCTGCCACATTAAAAATGAGATCGCAAGTGACTGATTAATCCAATGCGGGACCTACAGTCTCTGTCACAAGTGGGACAGACGGTGGTTGAAGGGGTGGGTGGGTGGGGTGCTTGGGTTGACGTGCGCTCCTTGCGCTGCCTGCGCTTGGCTTCTGTTTGCTCCCGGTGAAGAGACTCAAGGTGTTCGGCGCCTTCCCGGATACTTCTCCTCCACTTTGTGCGATCTTGGGCCAGGGATTCCCAGGTGTCAGTGGGGATGTTACACTTTTTCAAGGAGGCTTTGAGGGTGTCCTTGAAGCACTTCCTCTGCCCACCTGGGGCTCTCTTGCCATGTCGGAGCTCCGAGTAGAGCGCTTGTTTTGGGAGTCTCGTATCGGGCATGCGGACAATGTGACCCGTCCATCGGAGCTGATCGAGCGTGGTCTAAGCTTCAATGCTGGGGATGTTGGCCTGAGCAAGAACACTGACGTACCAGCCACAGGAACAGGAGTAGGCCATTCAGCCCGCTCAAGCCTGTTGCACCATTCCATGGCTGACTTGTACCTCAACTCCATTGACCCACCTTTGCTCCATTTCCCTTGATACCCTTACCCAACAAAGGTCCACCGTTCTCAGGCTTGAAAATTTCAATTGACCACCCCCAGCAGAGTTCCCACTAAGGCGCGTGCACGACTGAGCAGTGGTCGGAGAGATCCCGCGCAGGCCGCTCACCGGCTTTTACGTTGTAGAGACCGCACACACGCAAAGGTTTGAATGGCCCGCGCACTGAGGGAGGTGGGCCGCGCAGGAGGCAGTGCGGCTGACGGGGGGGGGGGACATGGCCGCCCCAGCTTCCACAGCCTTTTGAGGTGGGAGGGGGGACGGAGAGAGTTCCAGATTTCCATTATCCTTGGTGTGAAAAAGTGCATCAGGATTGCGCTCGTAAACGGCCTCGCTCTAAATTTAAGATTGTGATCCCTCCCTGCTCTCCTGACTGGGCTACTGCAGGAGATTGAACCTGAAATACACAGGACACGAGCTCCGGCCTAACTTTTTTTTTCTTTTTTTTAATTAGAAAAAAGTTTGTCTGTGAAATTACAAACAAAGTCCTCAGGTGGGTGCCTTAAAACTACAGTACAGTGTAGAATGCATCTTCTTTGCATCAGCTTATAACTGCAGGAACAGCACTTGGAGACTGCCAAACATTAACATACTGATAGCAGTGTAAGAATTATTACAATATTTAAAAAAAAAACATTCTTAAACCATTTTAAAAAAACGTACAGGTGAGTTGCACTATTGAAATCAGCAGCAGCAAACCAGAGCTCAACCTGATGCCCGAATATCTTCATAGACATCCTGTTGCAGCTCAAAGGCTCTAGCTCTTGACGTGCGTTCAAATCAACGGATAGATTAGTTATAGCCAGACAAGTCTCTCACTCTCTCTTTCTCTCTCTTTCTCTTTCTCTCTCTCTCGCTCTCTCTCACTTTCTGCTATCCTCCTCGTAGCTAATGTCCATAGTGCAGGTTGTCTTGTTAATACAGATTTACACAGTTGCCTTCAGAAAGTGCAGGCCCTTGTTCCTTGCAGCTTCACATCCTTTCTGAATGATCGCTAGGAGCAGTCAGCAGCTTTTCCACTTATTAATAAGAACATGAGAAATAGGAGCAGGAGTTGGCCACCCGGCCCCTTCGAGCCTGCTCCGCCATTCAATGAGATCCTGGCTGATCTTCCACCTCAACTCCACTTTCCTGCACTATCCCCATATCCCTTGATTCCCTTAATATCCAAGGCATTGACGTATCGATACAAAATAAAAGAAAATACCAGACTGGAGAAATTAGTCGCATGCAGCTGGCGCTACAGGGAGGTCCTCCTCACTTGACAACTATAGAAGCTGCGGGCTCCAAGTTAAAACGTCTCTTGTTCAATGGGCAGTTGCACCGTCCCATTTGAAAAAAAAAGTTAACATTGCAAACGGTAGGGTTCAGGATTTACGCTTTATATTGCAATTCCCCCTATTGATCAGGAATATGCGATGATTTACTGAAGATGTCCAACGGTTCACCATGGTCCCCCGGGAGATGTAGTCCACTCTTTAGTGCTTCACAGGGTATTAATTAAAAAGAAAAAGCCATGCAGCTAAACTACACTCCCAAAATGCCACGCGCCTTCACGCATATCCCACATTAAGGCAACGCCGCTCGCTGAGATCATGTCTGGTCGAGCCAATCGGCACGTTTAGGTGCCTTGCACGTGTGGAAGTCAACTGTCTCTTGGCATTCCCTGCACTTCACGGCGCAGCACCAGTGGAACTTGCACTCGCACTTGGTCACGCGGGCGACTCGGGTGGTGTCATAGCCCCGCCCGCAGCACATCACTTCGCATCCGTCCGTGCCCCTGGAGGACTTGTTGCACACTCGGCCGGCTGTGCCCAAAGATCCTGAAAGAGAGGAAGAAAAAAGAAAAGTGGTGGGGGTGGGGAACTATTAAAGGATGGTAGATGCATCGAGACACATAAGAACATAAGAAATAGGAGCAGGAGGAGGCCATTCGGCCCCTCGAACCTGCTCCGCCATTCAATGAGATCATGGCTGATCTGATCTTGGCCTCAACTCCACTTCCCACTCGCTCCCCACAACCCTGGACTCCCCTGTAGCTCAAATGTATGTCAATCTCCGCCTTGAATATATTCAATGACTCCGCCTCCACAGCCCTCTGGGGTAGAGAATTCCAAAGATTCACCACCCTCCTCATCTCCGTTTTAAATGGGCGACCACTTATCCTGAAACTATGCCCCCTCGTTCTAGATTCCCCCATGAGGGGAAACATCCTCTCAGCATCTACCCTGTCAACCCCCCTCAGAATCTTATGTGTTTCAATAAGATCAACTCCAATGAGTATAGGCGTATAGGCCCAACCTGCTCAACCTTTCTTCATAAGACAACCCCCTCATCTCCAGAATTAACCTCGTGAACCTTCTCTGAACTGCCTCCAAGGCATTTCACAGGTAACACTGGCCTTCTCCCCATTCCCGTCGCACAACTTTTATGTTAAACAGAGGTCGGGTAGGTTTGGAAAACAAAAGACCTGCATTTCTATAGCCTCAGGATGTCCCAAAGCGCTTTACAGCCAATGAAGTACATCTGAAGTGTAGTCACTGTTGTGATGTTGGAAACACGGCAGCCAATTTGTGCACAGCAAGCTCCCACACACAGCAATCTGATAATGATTTTTACTGATGTAGGTTGAGAGATAAATATTGGCCCCAGGACACTGGGGAGAACTCCCCTGCTCTTCTTCGAAATAGTGCCATGGGATCTTTTATGTCCACCTGAGAGAGCAGACGGGGTCTCGGTTTAACATCTCATTCAAAAGACGGCACCTCCGACAGCGCAGCACTCCCTCAGTACTGCCCCTCCGACAGTGCGGCGCTCCCTCAGTGCTGCTCCTCCGACAGCGCAGCACTCCCTCAATACTGCCCCTCCCACAATGCGGCACTCCCTCAGTACTGCCCCTCCGACAGTGGGGCACTCCCTCAGTACTGCCCCTCTGACAGTGCGGCGCTCCCTCAGTACTGCTCCTCCAACAGTGCGGCACTCCCTCAGTACTGCCCCTCCGACAGTGCAGTACTCCCTCAGTACTGCTCCTCCGACAGTGCGGCATTCCCTCAGTACTGCCCCTCTGACAGTGCAGCACTCCCTCAGTACTGCCCCTCCGACGGTGCGGCGCTCCCTCAGCACTGCACTGGGAGTGTCGGCCTAGATTTTGCTTTCAAGTCTCTGGAGCGGGACTTGAACCCACAACCTTCTGACTCAGGCGAGAGTGCTACCCACTGAGTCACAGCTAACTGGAGAACGCAAAGCTTACTAAACTGGGACATTGATTTGAGGCGTCCGTGGTTTATATACTGTACAGTATAGACATGGACTAGTGTAGAGATGGATGGTCAAAGTTTCTGTGGAACAGCAAGACTCCATTCCCATTTGAACCATGGGAGTGTCAGGCTGAATAATAGATTGTAAACGCTTCCCTGGTATTGAAATGTAATCGGAACATTAAAACGGGGTCCGTAAGCGTGACCCCGAGCTTCCGGTTGCCTGTCACTTTAATTCTCCACTCCCACTCTGACCTCTGCCCTCGGCCTCTCACACTGTTCCAACAAAGCTCGAGGAACAGCACCTCATCTTTCAATGAGGCAATTCACAGCCTGCCGGACTTGACATCGAGTTCAACAATTTCAGACTATAACCTCGGCCCCTAGTTTTTCACATGACAGCTGTCGATGATTCTGCCATTCCCATTTTCACCTCTTCTAGACCCATCTTTTGTTTCTTTACTTGTCCCATTACCATCCCCTTTTGCTTTGTACAATCATCCCTTTTGTCATTTAATCTCTCCTGCCTTCCATCCTATCACAGACCTTCCCTTTAGTTCTTTCCTCCCCTCCTCCCTCTCCCTGCCCCTACACTCGCTTAAAACCTGTTACGTCTCCAACTTTTTCCCGTTCTGACGAAGGGTCATCGACCTGAAACATTAACTCTGTTTCTCTCTCCACAGATGCTGCCTGGCCTGCTGAGTATTTCCAGCATTTTCTGTTTTTATTAAAACATAAGAAATGGCTATTGGCTCATCAAAGTTCATCCCTCTAATTCGCCAATTGTCTAATTACAGCATCCAGCTCCACTCGAGACACCCTTTCAAATATCTGTATCCTTTCCATCACATTATTCTAAATCCATCTTTCGGATGAGATATTAAACCGAGGCCCCGTCTGCTCTCTCGGGTGGAAGTAAAAGATCCCACGGCACTATTTCGAAGAAGAGCAGGAGAGTCCTGGGGCCAATATTTATCCCTCAATCAACATCACTAAAATAAACCAGATTATCCGGTCATTATCACATTGCTGTTTGTGGGAGTTTGCTGTGCGCAAATTGGCTGCTGCGTTTCTTACATTACAACAGTGACTACACTTCAAAAAATTACTTCATTGGCTGTAAAGCGCTTTGGGATGCCCCGAGGTTGTGAAAGGCGCTATAGAAATGCAAGTCTTTTAAAAAAATACTTCTTTGAGTAAATAGTTCTTCCTACATATCAGTTTTAAATTTACTTCTCACTCATTTCTATTTATGTCCTTTAGCCTTCACTTAATTTCAACTAATAGAGCTCAATGGTGATTAGATACAGGAAGTTAGAAATTACTATTGAAGATCTTAGCATAACGCTTAACTTGGTCAGACCCCCATCTTTATTTATTTTATTCATATTTATTCCAATGTTGGGAGGACTCGTAAAAATCAACATTTCATTGTGCAGTACACACGTCTGCTGCATATATGACAAATAAAATTGAATTGAATTGAATTGAATTGAATTGAATCTGTAGCATTGCGTTCAGTTCTGGGCCCCTCACCTGAGGAAGGATATACCGGCCTTGGAGGGGGCAGCGCAGATTCACCAGAATGATACTGGGGTTTACATTATGAGGACAGATTGTATAAAATCGGCTTGTATTCGCTTGAGGTGTGATATAATCAATTGTTTAAAATGATAAAAGGATTTGATAGGGTAGATACAGAGAAACTATTTCCTCTGGTGAGGGGGAATCCAGAACAAGAGGACACAATCTTAATATTAGAGCTGGGCCGTTCAGGAGTGAAATCAGTGAGGCACTTTTTCACACAAAGGCTGGTGGAAATCTGGGACTCTCTGCCCCAATAGGCTGAGGATGCTGGGGGTTAATTGGAGCTTTCAAGACTGAGATCAGTAGGTGTTTGTTAGGTAAGGGTATCGAGGGATACAGATCAAAGGCGGGTAAATCAGCCATGATCTGATTGAATGGCGGACCAGTCTCGAGGGGCTGAATAGCCTAATCCTGTTCCACATGGTATATGTTCCATGTGTTGCATATGACAGCCCTCTGTCTATTTTAACAGAGATGTTATTGCCTCCATTCGAGTCGCTGGACAGAGGACTGTTACATGAACAAGTTAAGAAATATTCCACCAGCAGTCAACTCTAGAACCAAGAAACGAACCCAAAAACAGTCCATCACTTTTCATTGATCAACCCCCCCTTTCTCACCAATATCTCCATCTAATTGACTCCTGAATGCAGAACGGGAGAACACAAGATCAAAACTAAGAAGACTACAGATTGGATTTTTTGTTCTCTCCACAGAGATGATGGCAGTTAATGCTGTGTTGAACTGGATAAATATCGGATTGGAAATGGGATCAGGGTTACAGCAAGAGCTGCAGGCTGAGGTGATCGACACTCATGGGGCACAGGGGTTTCCACCTTATTGCTGAAATCATGGGAACGTCGTCCATGGGCTGGACAATCGAGACTGTGAGGTTGGATAAATATTCTGTAGTCGGCGAAAGCGAATCGTCAGCGTGTTTTACAGCGTGCGAGGAAAATCGGGGCGGGGTGTAAAATGGGCTACCGACTCGCCGGCGTCCGTTTCGCACCCCCCTGCCCCACAACTGATTTCACCTCCTAACAAATCTGAGCAGAGCCCCTGATAGGGCAGATTGCACAGGGTCGAGGAGGAGGCCCGGCTTTGATGGGAGTCATGGCCCCTTTCTCAGAACATGCTTCACTTTTTTTTGATATCCTCGTTAGCTACTTCTGAATATTCATACCGCTCCCACTTTGCATTTTCTAAAGGCTCATTTCCCAAATTGAAACAACATGTGCTTAAGTTTAAACATTAAAAAGTGAACATCTGGAGCTGAGTGCTTTTTCTGTCTGATGTGAAATCTTTGATCTAACACGTGGACTGAGCGGCTGCCATTATGTGGGCTACTCTTTAGAAGGTGCATTATATTCAAAGCTTACAGAACCTGATGGGACTGGTTGAGATGCCAAACCCTCCCCAGCGTGGTCTTGTTAACATAATGAGTCCAATTCCTGCTTTTGTGCCAATTTATCAGAAGAACCAGTAACTTACGATGGTTACACGCCAGATGCACTGCATTGTACTGACCAAGTCGGAAAAGTGCAGTTCCCAATAATGCCAACAGAAGCCCTTCAAAGGGGCTGTAATTTTTAGGGGGACAGGGACACTGATATAGAATGGAAGATACACTGATCTAGGGGGCAGATACACTGATCTAGGGAGAAAGATACACTGATCTAGGGAGAAAGATACACTGATCTATTGGGACAGACACACTGATCTAGGGGACAGATACAGTGATATAGGGGACAGATACACTGATCTAGGGGGACAGATACACTGATCTAGGGACAGATACACTGATCTAGGGGGACAGATACACTGATCTAGGGGGACAGATACATTGATCTAGGGAGACAGATACACTGATCTAGGGGACAGATACACTGATAAAGGGACAGATACACTGATCTAGGGGGACAGATACATTGATCTAGGGAGACAGATACACTGATCTAGGGGGACAGATACATTGATCTAGGGAGACAGATACACTGATCTAGGGGGACAGATACACTGATCTAGGGACAGATACACTGATCTAGGGAGACAGATACACTGATCTAGGGGACAGATACAATGATCTAGGGACAGATACACTGATCTAGGGGACAGATACACTGATCTAGGGACAGATACACTGATCTAGGGGGACAGATACACTGATTTAGGGACCAGATACTCTAATCTAGGGGCACAGATACACTGACCTAGGGGACAAATTCACTGATCTAGGGACAAATAAACTGATCTAGGGGGACAGATACACTGATCTAGGGGGACAGATACAGTGATCTAGGGGACAGATACTCTGATCAAGGGGGACAGATACTCTGGACTAGGGGGATAGATACTCTGATCTAGGGGACAGATACACTGATCTAGGGACAGATACACTGATATGATAGCAAAATACTGCAGTTGCTGGAAATCCAAAATAACAACAGAGAATGCTGGAAAAACTCAGCAGGTCAGGCAACATCCGTGGAGAGAAATTTGAGTTGACGTTTCGGGTTGAAACCCTTCTTCAAAACTGGAAAGAAAATTAAAAGATCGAAGGCAAAGTTGCGATCGAACAAAAGAAGAGAAAGAGACAATAAAAGGTATGCGAAGCCAGATGAGATGGTAATGGGTCCGTGGAGACAAAAGGCAGCTGAGATTAGGTGTGAAGTGTACTGGCAGGATAAGGACAGCTGCCAGGTGAGAGAGAGAAACAAAAGGAAAGGAGGGGGGTTGGGGGGGGTGGGGGAGAAAAAAAGGACCAAACAAAGGGCTGGAAAAAATTTAAAGGAAAAATGTAATAGGGGCCGAGGTTATGATCTGAAATTATTGAACTCGATATTGCGTCCTGAAGGCTGTAAAGTGCCTAATCGGAAGATGATTGGGCGACCGCTTTGCGGAACACCTCCGTTCAGTCCGTAAGGGTGACCCCGAGCTTCCGGTCGCCTGTCACTTTAATTCACCGCTCCATTCCCACTCGGACCTCACCGTCCTTGGCCTCTTGTATTGTTCCACGGATGCTCAACGTAAACTCGAGGAACAGCAAATCATCTTCCGATTAGGCACTTTGCAGCCTTCCGGACTCAATATCGAGTTCAACAATTTCAGATCATAACCTCGGCCCCTATTACATTTTTCCTTTTAATTTTTTCCACCCCTTTGTTTTGGGTCCATTTTTTCTCCCCCCCACGCCCCCCCCACTTTCCGTTTGTTTCTCTCTCTCACCTGGCAGCTGTCCTTATCCTGCCAGTACACTTCACACCTAATCTCAGCTGCCTTTAGTCTCCACGGACCCATTACCATCTCATCTGGCTTCGCATACATTTTATTGTCTCTTTTACTTCTTTTGTTCGATCGCAGCTTTGCCTTCGATCTTTTTATTTTCTTTCCAGTTTTGAAGAAGGGTTTCAACCCGAAACGTCAACTCAAATTTCTCTCCACGGATGTTGCCTGACCTGCTGAGTTTTTCCAGCATTCTCTGTTGTTATTACAGATACACTGATCTAGGGAGACAGATACAGTGATCTAGGGGACAGATACACTGATCTAGGGGGACAGATACCCTGATCTAGGGACAGATAAACTGATCTAGGGGGACAGATACACTGATCTAGGGAGACAGATACAGTGATCTAGGGGACAGATACTCTGATCTAGGGGACAGATACACTGATCTAGGGGTCGGATACACTGATCTAGGGGACAGATACAGTGATCTAGGGGGCAGATACAGTGATCTAGGGGACAGATAAACTGATCTAGGGGACAGATACTCTGATCTAGGGGACAGATACACTGATCTAGGGGACAGATACAGTGATCTAGGGGACAGATACACTGATCTAGGGGACAGATACTCTGATCTAGGGGACAGAGACACTGATCTAGGGGACAGATACAGTGATCTAGGGGGCAGATACAGTGATCTAGGGGACAGATAAACTGATCTAGGGGACAGATACTCTGATCTAGGGGACAGATACACTGATCTAGGGGGCAGATACAGTGATCTAGGGGACAGATACACTGATCTAGGGGACAGATACTCTGATCTAGGGGACAGAGACACTGATCTAGGGGGACAGATAAACTGATCTAGGGGACAGATACACTGATCTAGGGGGACAGATACACTGATCTAGGGGACAGATACAGTGATCTAGGGGGACAGATACACTGATCTAGGGGACAGATACTCTGATCTAGGGACAGATAAACTGATCTAGGGGACAGATACTCTGATCTAGGGGACAGATACACTGATCTAGTGGGATAGATACACTGATCTATTGGGACAGATACACTGATCTAGGGGGACAGATACACTGATCTAGGGTACAGATACACTGATCTAGGGAGACATACACTGCTCTAGGGGACAGATACACTGATCTAGGGGGAGAGATACACTGATCTAGGGGTCAGATACACTGATCTAGGGAGACAGATGCACTGATCTAGGGACAGATACACTGATCTATGGAGACAGATACACTGCTTTAGGGACAGATACACTGATCTACAGAGACAGATACACTGATCTAGGGAGACAGATGCACTGATCTAGGGACAGATACACTGATCTACGGAGACAGATACACTGACCTAGGGGACAAATACACTGATCTAGGGACAGATAAACTGATCTAGGGGGACAGATACAGTGATCTAGGGGGATAGATACACTGATCTAGGGAGTCAGATACACTGATCTAGGGGGATAGATACAATGACCTAGGGACAGATACACTGAACTAAGGGACAGATACACTGACCTAGGGGGACAGATACACTGATCTAGTGACAGATACACTAATCTAGGGGACAGATGCACTGATCTAGGTGGACAGATACACTGATAAAGGGGACAGATACACTGATCTAGGGGGACAGATACACTGACCTAGGGGACAGATACACAGATCTAGGGGACAGATACACTGATCTGTTGGGACAGATACACTAATCTAGGGTGACAGATACACTGATCCAGAGAGACAGCTACACTGATCTAGGGGGACAGTTACACTGATCTAGGGGGACAGATACACTGATCTGTTGGGACAGACACACTGATCTAGGGGACAGATACACTGATCTAGGGGACAGTTACACTGATCTAGGGGGACAGATACACTGATCTGTTGGGACAGATACACTGATCTAGGGGACAGATACACTGATCTAAGGAGACAGCTACACTGATCTAGGGGGACAGTTACGCTGATCTAGGGAGACAGCTACACTGATCTGGGGGACAGTGACACTGATCTAGGGGGACAGATACACTGATCTGTTGGGACAGATACACTGATCTAGGGGACAGATACACTGATCGAGGGGATAGATACTCTGATCTAGTGACAGATACAGTAATCTAAGAGAGAGATACACTGATGTAGGGAGACAGATGCACTGATCTAGGGACATATTCACTGATCTAGGGGTACAGATATACCGATCTAAGGAACAGATACTCTGGTCCAGTGGTACAGATAGACTGACAGAGGGAGACAGACACACTGATCTGGCGGACAGATACACTGATGTGGGGGGGCAGACACACTGATCTAGGGGAAAGATACTCTGATCTAGGGGTACAGATACATTGATCTAGGGGGACAGATACTCTGATCTAGGGGAGCAGGTACACTGATCTAGGGGACAGATACTCTGATCTAGGGGAACAGGTACACTGATCTAGGGGACAGATACTCTGATCTAGGGGACAGATACACCGATCTAGGGAACAGATACTCTGGTCCAGTGGTACAGATAGACTGACAGAGGGAGACAGACACACTGATCTAGCGGACAGATGCACTGATCTACTGGGGCAGATACACTGATCTAGGGGAAAGATACTCTGATCTAGGGGTACAGATACATTGATCTAGGGGACAGATATTCTGATCTAGGGGACAGATACACTGACTGAGGGAGACAGATACACTGACCGAGGGAGACAGATACGCTGATCTAGGGGGACAGATACACTGATCTAGGGGACAGATACAATGATCTAGGGACAGATACAGTGATCTAGGGACAGATACACTGATCTATTGGGACAGATACACTGAACTAGGGGACAGATACACTGACCTAGGGGACGGATACAATGATCTCGGGACAGATACACTGATCTAGTGAGATACATTGATGTAGGGGACAGATACACTGATCTAGGGAGACAGATACATTGACATAGGGACAGATACACTGATCTAGGGGACAGATACACTGATCGAGGGGACAGATACACTGATCTAGTGACAGATACAATAGCTAAGAGACAGAAAGACTGATCGATACAATAATCTAAGAGACAGAAAGACTGATCTAGGGAGACAGATGCACTGATCTAGGGACAGATACACTGATCTAGGGAGACAGATACAGTGATTTAGGGGATAGACACACTGATCTAGGGGGACAGATACACTGATCTATTGGGACAGATGCACTGAACTAGGGGACAGATACACTGACCTAGGGGACAGATACAATGATCTAGGGACAGATACACTGATCTAGGGAGACAGATACACTGATTTAGGGGACAGACACACTGATCTAGGGGACAGATACACTGATCTAGTGAGATACACTGATGTAGGGGACAGATACACTGATCTAGGGAGACAGATACACTGATCTAGGGGAAAGATACTCTGACCTAGGGGTACAGATACATTGATCTAGGGGACAGATACTCTGGTCCAGCTAAAGACGATTAAAATCACTAAGGAGATGGTACTCAGTAAAATAATGGGACTTAAGGCGGATAAATCTCCCGGACCTGATGGCCTACATCCTAGGGTCTTGAGAGAAGTGGCGGTAGGGATTGGTGATTATTTTCCAGAACTCCCTGGACTCAGGAAAGGTCCCGGCAGATTGGAAAACTGCTAATGTAACACTCTTATTTAAGAAGGGAAGTAGACAAAAAGCTGGAAACTATAGACCAGTTAGCCTAACATCTGTGGTTGGCAAAATGTTGGAGTCCATTATTAAGGAAACAGTAACAGAGCATTTGGATAAACATAATTTAATAGGACAGAGTCAGCATGGTTTTATGAAGGGGAAGTCATGTTTGACAAATTTGCTCGAATTCTTTGAGGATGTAACATACAGGGTGGATAAAGGGGAACCAGTGGATGTAGTGTATTTGGACTTCCAAAAGGCATTTGACAAGGTTCCACACAAAAGATTACTGATCAAGATAAGAAATCACGGGATTGGGGGTAATATACTGGCATGGGTGGAAGATTGGCTATCTAACAGAAAACAAAGAGTTGGGATAAATGGTTCATTCTCGGGCTGGCAATCAGTAACAACTGGTGTTCCGCAGGGGTCAGTGTTGGGACCCCAACTCTTTACAATCTATATTAACGATTTGGAGGAAAGGACCAAGTGCAACATATCCAAGTTTGCCAACGATACAAAGGTGGGAGGGAAAGCAATGAGTGAGGAGGACATAAAAAACCTGCAAAAGGACATAGACAGGCTAAGTGAGTGGGCACAGATTTGGCAGATGCAATATAATGTTGGAAAGTGTGAGGTTATGCACTTTGGCAGAAAAAATCAAAGAGCAAGTTATTATCTAAATGGAGAGAAACTGCAAAGTGCTACAGTACAAAGGGATCTGGGGGTCCTGGTGCATGAAACACAAAAAATTAGTATGCAGGTGCAGCAGGTGATCAGGAAGGCCAATGGAATCTTGGCTTTTAAAGCAGGGAAGTCTTACTGCATTTATACAGGGTATTGGTGAGGCCACACCTGGAATACTGCGTGCAGTTTTGGTTTCCATATTTAAGAAAAGACATACTTGCTCTCGAGGCGGTTCAGAGAAGGTTCACTCGGTTGATTCCGGAGATGAGGGGGTTGACGTATGAGGAAAGGTTGAGTAGGTTGGGACTCTACTCATTGGAGTTCAGAAGAATGAGAGGCGATCTTATCGAAACATATAAGATTGTGAGGGGACTTGATCGGGTGAATGCGGTGAGGATGTTTCCACTGATGGGTGAGACTAGAACTAGGGGGCATAATCTTAGAATAAGGGGCTGCCCTTTCAAAACTGAGATGAGGAGAAACTTCTTCACTCAGAGGGTAGTAAATCTATGGAACTTGCTACCCCAGAGAGCTGTGGAAGCTGCAACATTAAATACATTTAAAATGGAGATAGACAGTTTCCTAGCAGATAAGGGAATTAAGGGTTACGGGGAGAGGGCAGGGAAGTGGACGTGAGTCTAGATTCGGATCAGCCATGATCCTATTGAATGGCGGAGCAGGCCCGAGGGGCCGTATGGCCTACTCCTGCTCCTATTTCTTATGTTCTTATGTTCTTATACACTGATCTAGGGAGACAGATACATTGATCTAAGGATGGATACACTGATCCAGGGAGACAGATATGCTGATCTAGGGGACAGATACATTGATCCAGGGGACAGATACACTGATCTGGTGAGACAGATACGCTGATCTAGGGGACTGATACACTGATCTAGTGATGGATGCACTGAGCTAGGGGGACAGATACACAGATCTAGGGAGACAGATATACTGATCTAGGGGGACAGATACTCTGATCTAGGGAGACAGATATACTAATCTAGGGGTCAGATACACTGATCTAGGTAGACACATACAATGATCTGGGGATAGATACACTGATCTAGCGGGACAGATACACTGATCCAGGTAGACAGATACACTGATTTGAGAGACAGATACACTGATCTAGGGAGGCAGATAGACTGATCTAGGTAACAGACACACTGTTCTAGGGGTACAGATACACTGATCTAGGGGGACAGATACACAGATCTAGGGAGACAGATATACTGATCTAGGGGACAGATACACTGATCTAGGGAGACAGATACACTGATCTAAGGGGTTAGATACACTGATCTAAGGGGACAGATACACTGATCTAGGGGGATAGATACAATGACCTAGGGACAGATACACTGAACTAGGGGACAGATACACTGACTTAGGGGGACAGATAAACTGATCTAGAGGGACAGATACACTCATCTAGGGGACAGATACACTGATCTGGGGACAGATACACTGATCTAGGGAGAGAGATACACTGATCTAGGGGACTGATACACTGATCTAGGGATGGATACGCTGAGCTAGGGGGACAGATACACTGATCTAGGGAGACAGATATACTGATCTAGGCGACAGATACACTGATCTAGGGAGACAGATATGCTGATCTAGGGGACAGATACACTGATCTAGGGGACAGATACACTGATCTAGGGGACTGATACACTGATCTAGGGATGGATACGCTGAGCTAGGGGGACAGATACACTGATCTAGGGAGACAGATATACTCATCTAGGGGAGAGATACACTGATCTAGGGAGACTGATACACTGTTCTAGAGGGGCAGATACACTAATCTAGGGAGACAGATACACTGATCTAGGGGGAAAGATACTCTGATCTAGGGAGACAGATATACTAATCTAGCGGGCAGATACACTGATCTCGGGAGACAGATACACTGATCTAGGGGACAGATACACTGATCTAGGGAACAGACACACTGAACTAGTGAGACAGATACACTGATCTAGGGATAGATACACTGATCTAGTGGGAGAGATACACTGATCTAGGGGGAGAGATACACTGATCTAGGGGACTGATACACTGATCTAGGGATGGATACGCTGAGCTACGGGGACAGATACACTGATCTAGGGAGACAGGTATACTGATCTAGGCGAAAGATACACTGATCTAGGGAGACAGATACGCTGATCTAGGGGACAGATACACTGATCTCGGGAGACAGATACACTGATCTAGGGGACAGATACACTGATCTAGGGAACAGACACACCGAACTAGGGAGACAGATACACTGATCTAGGGATAGATACACTGATCTAGTGGGAGAGATACACTGATCTAGGGGGAGAGATACACTGATCTCGGGGGACAGACACACTGATCTAAGGAGACAGAGACACTGATCTAGGGGATAGATACACTGGTCTAGGGAGAGAGATACTCTGATCTGCGGGGACAGAGACACTGATACAAGGGGACAGGTACACTGATCTAGGGAGACAGAGACACTGAGCTTGGGGGACAGATAAACTGATCTAGGGAGACAGAGACAGGGATCGGGTGACAGATACACTGTTCTAGGGGACAGATACACTGATCTAGGGAGACAGATACATTGATCTAGGGGGACAGATACACTGAGCTAGGGAGGCAGAGACACGGATCGGGCGACAGATACACTGTTCTAGGGGACAGATACACTGATCTAGGGAGACAGATACATTGATCTAGGGGGACAGATACACTGAGCTAGGGAGACAGATACACTGATCTAGGGAGACAGATACACTGATATAGGGGACAGATAAACTGATCTAGCGACAGATACACTGTGCTAGGGAGATAGAGACATTGAGCTAGGGAGACAGATACACTGATCTAGGGACAGATACACTGATCTAGGGAGACAGATACACTGATCTAGGGGACAGATACACTGATCTAGGGGGACAGAGACACTGATCTAGGGAGACAGATACACTGATCTAGGGAGACAGATACACTGATCTAGGGGGACAGAGACACGGATCGGGTGACAGATACACTGACCTAGGGAGACAGATACACTGATCTAGGAGACAGATACCCTGATCTAGTGAGTCAGATACACTGATCTAGGGGGATAGATACACTGATGTATGGGGACAGATAAAGTGATGGGGGGAGAATATACCGTCCTAGGGGTACAGATACGCTGATCTAGGGAACAGACACACTGAACTAGGGAGACAGATACCCCGATCTAGGGGGACTGATACACTGATCTAGGTGCCAGATACACTGAAACATAGAAACATAGAAGATAGGAGCAGGAGTAGACCATTCGGCCCCTCGAGCCTGTTCCGCCATTCAATGCGATCATGGCTGATCGTCCAAATTCAGTACCCGGTCCCTGCTTTCTCCCCATACCCCTTGATCCCTTTAGCCTTAAGAAATATAACCAACTCCTTCTTAAATATATTTAATGTATTGGCCTCTCTTGCCTGCTGTGGTAGAGAATTCCACAGGTTCACCACTCTCTGGGTGAAGAAATTTATCCTAATTTCTGTCCTAAATGGCCTACCCGTTATCCTCAGACTGTGACCCCTGGTTCTGGACTCCCCGACCATCGGGAACATCCTTCCTGCATCTAATCTGTCCAGTCCTGTCAGAGTTTTATAAGTTTCAATGAGATCCCCTCTCATTCTTCTAAACTCCAGTGAGTACAAGCCCAATCGACCCAATCTCTCCTCATACGTCATTCCTGCCATCCCAGGTATCAGCCTGGTGAATCTTTGCTGAACTCCTTCCATGGCAAGAGCACCCTTCCTCAGATAAGGCGACCAAAACTGCACACAATACTCAAGATGTGGTCTCACCACGGCCCTGTACAACTGCAGCAAGACATCCTTGTTCCTGTACTCAAACCCTCTCGCTACGAAGGCCAACATGCCATTTGCCTTCTTAACCGCCTGCTGCACCTGCATGCTTACCTTCAGCGACTGGTGCACAAGGACTCCCAGGTCTCGTTGCACTTCCCCTTCTCCCAATCTATTGCCATTCAGATAATAATCTGCCTTCCTGTTTTTGCCACCAAAGTGGATAACCTCGCATTTATCCACATTATATTGCATCTGCCATGCTTTTGCCCAATCACCCAACCTGTCCAAATCATACTGGAGTCTCTTGGCATCCTCCTCACAGTACACACGCCCACCCAGCTTTGCGTCGTCTGCAAATTTGGAGATATTACATCTAGTTCCCTTGTCTAGATCATTAATATATATTGTGAATAGCTGGGGCCCAAGGACTGATCCCTGCGGTACCCCACTAGTCACTGCCTGCCACTCGGAAAAAGACCTGTTTATTCCAACTCTTTGCTTTCTGTCTGCCAACCAGTTCTCTATCCAAGGCAATACCTTGCCCCCAATCCCATGTGCCTTAACTTTACACGCTAATCTCTTATGCGGGACCTTATCGAAAGCCTTCTGAAAGTCCAAATACACCACATCCACTGGTTCTCCCTTATCTATTTTACCAGTTACATCCTCAAAAAATTCCAGTAGATTAGTCAAGCACGATTTACCTTTTGTAAATCCATGTTGGCTTTGTCCGATCCTGTCACTGTTTTCCAAGTGCTCTGCTATTACATCTTTTATAATGGACTCTATCATTTTCCCCACTACCGATGTCAGGCTTACCGGTCTGTAATTCCCCGTTTTTTCTCTATCACTTTTTTTGAATAGTGGGGTAACATTAGCTACCCTCCAATCCATGGGTACTGTTCCAGATTCCATCGAATGCTGGAAGATGATCAGCAAAGCATCAACTATTTCTAGGGCCACTTCCTTAAGTACCCTAGGATGTAGATTATCAGGCCCTGGGGATTTATCGGCCTTCAATCCCATTAATTTCCCTAACGCCATTTCCTTACAAATACTGATTTCTTTCAGTTCCTCCCTTTCATCAGACCCTATGTTCCCCGACATCTCTGGGAGGTTATTTGTGTCCTCCTTTGTGAAGACAGAACCAAAATATGTATTTAATTGGTCTGCCATTTCTTTGTTCTGATCTAGATAGACAGATAAACTGATCCAGGGACAGATACACTGATCTAGGGAGACAGACACTCTGATCTATGGGACAGATACACTGATCTAGGGAGACAGATACTCTGATCTAGGGGACAGATACACTGATCTAGGGGAGACAGATACACTGATCTAGGGAGAGAGATACTCTGATCTAGGGGACAGATACACTGATCTAGGGAGACAGATACTCTGATCTAGGGGACAGATACACTGATCTAGGGTGACAGATACACTGATCTGGGGGACAGATACACTGATCTAGGGAGAGAGATACTCTGATCTAGGGAGACAGATACACTGATCTACGGAGACAGGTACACTGAGCTAGGGAGACAGAGACACGGATCGGGTGACAGATACACTGAACTAGGGAGACAGATACACTGATCTAGGGGGCAAGATACACTGATCTAGGGAGACAGATACACTGATCTAGGGGACAGATAGACTGATCTAGGAGGACAGAAACACTGATCTAGGGGACAGATAAACTGATCTAGCGACAGATACACTGAGCTACGGAGATAGAGACATTGATCTAGGGAGACAGATATACTGATCTAGGGAGACAGATACACTGATCTAGGGAGACAGACCCACTGATCTATGGGACAGATAGTCTGATCTAGGGAGGCAGATACACTGATCTAGGGGACAGATACACTGACCTAGGGAGACAGATACACTGATCTAGGAGACAGATACCCTGATGTAGTGAGTCAGATACACTGATCTAGGGGGATATATACACTGATGTATGGGGACAGATAAAGTGATCTGGGGGAGAATATACCGTCCTAGGGGTACAGATAAACTGATCTAGCGACAGATACACTGATCTAGGGGGACAGATACACTGATCTAGGGGACAGATACACTGATCTAGGGAACAGACACACTGACATATTGGATAGATACACTGATCTAGGGAGACAGATAAACTGATCTAGGGACAGATGCACTGATCTAGGGGGACAGATGCACTGATCTAGGGCAACAGATACTCTGATCTAGGGACAGGTGCACTGATCTAGGTGGCAGATACACTGAAACATAGAAACATAGAAGATAGGAGCAGGAGTAGGCCATTCGGCCCCTCGAGCCTGTTCCGCCATTCAATGCGATCATGGCTGATCATCCAAATTCAGTACCCTGTCCCTGCTTTCTCTCCATACCCCTTGATCCCTTTAGCCTTAAGAAATATATCCAACTCCTTCTTAAATATATTTAATGTATTGGCCTCTCTTGCCTTCTGTGGTAGAGAATTCCACAGGTTCACCACTCTCTGGGTGAAGACATTTCTCCTCATTTCTGTCCTAAATGGCCTACCCCTTATCCTCAGACTGTGACCCCTGGTTCTGGACTCCCTGACCATCGGGAACATCCTTCCTGCATCTAATCTGTCCAATCCTGTCAGAATTTTATAAGTTTCAATGAGATCCCCTCTCATTCTTCTAAACTTCGGTGAGTACAAACCCAATCGACCCAATCTCTCCTCATACGTCATTCCTGCCTTCCCAGGTATCAGCCTGGTGAATCTTTGCTGAACTCCTTCCATGGCAAGAGCATCCTTCCTCAGATAAGGCGAACAAAACTGCACACAATACTCAAGATGTGGTCTCACCAAGGCCCTGTATAACTGCAGCAAGACATCCTTGTTCCTGTACTCAAACCCTCTCGCTACGAAGGCCAACATGCCATTTGCCTTCTTAACTGCCTGCTGCACCTGCATGCTTACCTTCAGTGACTGGTGCAGAAGAACACCCAGGTCTCACTGCACTTCCCCTTCTCCCAATCTATTGTCATTCAGATAATAATCTGCCTTCCTGCTTTTGCCACCAAAGTGGATAACCTCGCATTTATCCACATTATATTGCATCTGCCATGCTTTTGCCCAATCACCCAACCTGTCCAAATCATACTGGAGTTTCTTGGCATCCTCATCACAGCACACACGCCCACCCAGCTTTGTGTTGTCTGCAAATTTGGAGATATTACATCTAGTTCCCTTGTCTAGATCATTAATATATATTGTGAATAGCTGGGGCCCAAGGACTGATCCCTGCGGTACCCCACTAGTCACTGCCTGCCACTCGGAAAAAGACCCGTTTATTCCAACTCTTTGCTTTCTGTCTGCCAACCAGTTCTCTATCCAAGGCAGTACCTTGCCCCCAATCCCATGTGCCTTAACTTTACATGCTAATCTCTTATGCGGGACCTTATCGAAAGCCTTCTGAAAGTCCAAATACACCACATCCACTGGTTCTCCCTTATCTATTTTACCAGTTACATCCTCAAAAAATTCCAGTAGATTAGTCAAGCACGATTTACCTTTTGTAAATCCATGTTGACTTTGTCCGATCCTGTCATTGTTTTCCAAGTGCTCTGCTATTACATCTTTTATAATGGACTCTAGCATTTTCCCCACTACCCATGTCAGGCTTAGTGGTCTGTAATTCCCCGTTTTTTCTCTACCACCTTTTTTGAATAGTGGGGTAACATTAGCTACCCTCCAATCCATGGGTACTGTTCCAGTTTCCATCGAATGCTGGAAGATGATCAGCAAAGCATCAATTATTTCTAGGGCCACTTCCTTAAGTACCCTAGGATGTAGATTATCAGGCCCTGGGGATTTATCGGCCTTCAATCCCATTAATTTCCCTAACACCATTTCCCTACATATACTGATTTCTTTCAGTTCCTCCCTTTCATCAGACCCTATGTTCCCCGACATCCCTGGGAGGTTATTTGTGTCCTCCTTTGTGAAGACAGAACCAAAATATGTATTTAATTGGTCTGCCATTTCTTTGTTCTGATCTGGATAGACAGATAAACTGATCCAGGGACAGATACACTGATCTAGGGGGACTGATACACTGATCAAGGGGGACAGATACACTGATCTAGGGGACAGATACTCTGATCTAGGGGACAGATACACTGATCTAGGGGAGACAGATACTCTGATCTAGGGGTCAGATACACTGATCTAGGGTGACAGATACACTGATCTAGGGGGACAGATACACTGATCTAGGGGTACAGATACACTGATCTAGGGAGACAGATACACTGATCTAGGGGACAGATACACTGATCTAGGGAACAGATACACTGACATAGGGGACAGATACACTGATCTAGTGAGACAGATACACTGATCTAGGGAACAGATACACTGACATAGGGGACAGATACACTGATCTAGGGAGACAGATACACTGACCTAGGGACAGGTACACTGATCTAGGGAGACAGATACACTGATCTAGGGACAGATACACTGATCTAGGGGGACAGATACACTGATCTAGGGACAGATACACTGATCTAGGGACAGATACACTGACATAGGGGGACAGATACACTGATCTAGGGACAGATACACTGATCTAGGGACAGATACACTGACATAGGGGACAGGTACACTGATCTAGGGAGACAGATACACTGACCTAGGGACAGGTACAATGATCTAGGGAGACAGATACCCTGATCTAGGGGACAGATACACTGATCTAGGGACAGATACACTGAGCTAGGGGTACAGATACACTGATCTATGGAGACGGATACACTGATCTAGGGGGACAGACACACTGATCTCGGGAGACAGATACACTGACCTACGGAACAGACACACTGATCTAGGTGGCATATACACTGATCTAGATAGACAGATACACTGATCTAGGGGGACAGATACACTGATCTAGGGGACAGATAATCTGATCTATGGACAGGTACAATGATCTAGGGAGACAGATACATTGATCTAGGGGACAGATATACTGATCTAGGGGGACAGTTACACTGATCTAGGGAGACAGATACACTGATCTAGGGACAGATACACTGATCTAGTGGGACAGAGACACTGATCCAGGTACACTGATCTAGGGATACAGATACACTGATCTAGGGGACAGATACACTGATCTAGGGCAACAGATACTCTGATCTGGGGGACAGATACACTGGTCTATTGAGACAGATATACTAACCTAGGGGACAGATACACTAATCTAGGGAGATAGCTACTCTGATGTAGGGGGACAGCGACACTGATCCAGGTGGACAGATACACTGATCTCGGGAGACAGATTGACTGATCTAGGGAACAGACACACTGTTCTGGGGGTACAGATACACTGATCTAGGGAGACAGATACATGGATCTAGATGACAGATACACTGATCTAGGGAACAGACACACTGATCTAGGTGGCATATACACTGATCTAGATAGACAGATACACTGATCTAGGGACAGATACACTGATCTAGGGGGACAGATACACTGATCTAGGAACAGATACAGAGATCTAGGGGGAAAGATACACTGAACTGGGGATGGATACACTGATATAGGGGACAGCGACGCTGATCCAGGGGAACAGGTACACTAATCTAGGGTGAGGTAAACTGATCTAGGGAGGAAGAAGCACTGAGCTAGGGAGACAGAGACACGGATCTAGTGTGACAGATACACTGATCTAGGGAGACAGATACACTGATCTAGGGGACAGATACACTGATCTAGGGAGACAGATACTCTGATCTAGGGGGACAGAGACACTGATCCAGGGGACAAGATACACTAATCTAGGGGACAGATACACTGAGCTAGGGAGACAGATGCATGGATCTAGGGTGACAGATACACTGATCTAGGGGACAGATACACTGATCTAGGGAACAGACACACTGAACCATGGAGACAGATACACTGAACTAGCTGCCAGGTACACTGATCTAGATAGACAGATGCACTGATCTAGGGACACATACACTGATCTAGGGAGACAGATACACTGACCTAGGGACAGATACACTGATCTAGGGAAAGGTACACTGATCTAGGGGGACAGATACACTGATCTGGGGATACAGATACACTGATCTCGGGGGAGAGATAAACTGATCTAGGGACAGATACACTGATCTAATGGGACAGGTACACTGAACTAGGGAAACAGATACACTGATCTAGAGAGTCAGATACACTGGTCTAGGGGACAGATACTCTGATCTAGGGCGACAGATAATCTGATCTGGGGACAGATACACTAATCTAGGGGGACAGATACACTGATCTAGGGCGAAAGATACTCTGATCTGGGGGACAGATACATTGATCTAGGTCGACAGATACTCTGATCTGGGAGACAGATACACTGATCCAGGGGACAGATACGCTGATCTACAGAGACAGATACACTGATCTAGGGAGACAGAGACACTGATCTAGGGAGACAGATACACTGATCTAGGGAGAGAGATACTCTGATCTAGGGGTACAAATACACTGAAATATGGGTCAGTTGCTCTTATCTAGTAAGACAGATACTCTGATCTAGGGGACAGATACACCGATCTAGGGGACAGATAAACTGCTCTAGGGACAGATACAATGATCGAGGGAGACAGATAAATTGATCTAGGGGACAGAGACACTGATCTAGGGGGACAGATACACTGATCTCGGGGGAGACATACATTGAGCTCGGGAGACAGCGACATGGATCTAGGGGGACAGATACACTGACCTAGGAGACAGACACACTGAATAAGAAAGACAGATACACTGATCAAGGGGACAGATAAACTGATCTAGTGGGACAGACACACTGATCTAGGGGACAGATACACTGATCTAGGGAGACAGATACACTTATCTAGGGGACAGATACACTGATCTAGGGAGACAGATACTCTGATCTGGGGGACAGAGACACTGATCTAGGGAGACAGATACACTGACCTAGGGAACAGACACACTGAACCATGGAGACAGATACACTGAACTAGCTGCCAGGTACACTGATCTCGATAGACAGATGCACTGATCTAGGGACAGGTACACTGATCTAGGGGGACAGATACACTGACCTAGGGACAGATACACTGATCTATGGAGACAGATACACTGATCTAGTGGACAGATACACTGATCTAGGGAGACAGATAGACTGACCTAGGGACAGATACACTGATCTAGGGACAGGTACACTGATCTAGGGGGACAGATACACTGATCTCGGGGGAGAGATAAACTGATCTAGGGACAGATACACTGATCTAATGGGACAGGTACACTGAACTAGAGAGTCAGATACACTGGTCTAGGGGACAGATACACTGATCTAGGGCAACAGATAATCTGATCTGGGGACAGATACACTAATCTAGGGGGACAGATACACTGATCTAGGGAGACAGATACACTGATCTAGGGCGACAGATACTCTGATCTGGGGGACAGATACACTGATCTAGGTCGACAGATACATTGGTCTATGGAGACAGATATACTAACCTAGGGGACAGATACACTGATCTCGGGAGACAGATTGACTGATCTAGGGAACAGACACACTGTTCTGGGGGTTCAGATACACTGATCTAGAGAATCAGATACACTGATCTAGGGAACAGACACACTGTTCTAGGGAGACAGATAGACTTATCTAGGGAACACATACACTGTTCTATGCGTACAGATACACTGAAAAGGGGAGAAAGATGCACTGATCTGGGGGACAGATACACTGATCCAAGGGACAGATACACTGATCTAGGGCGACAGATACTCTGATCTGGGGGACAGATATATTGATCTAGGGCGACAAATACTCTGATCTGGGGGACAGATACACTGCTCTAGGGTGACAGGTACTCTGACCTGGGGGACAGATACACTGATCTAGGGACAGATGCACTGTTCTAGTGGGACAGAGACACTGATCCAAGGGGACAGATACACTGATCTAGGGAGACAGATACATTGGTCTATGGAGACAGATATACTAACCTAGGGGACAGATACACTGATCTCGGGAGACAGATTGACTGATCTAGGGAACAGACACACTGTTCTGGGGGTTCAGATACACTGATCTAGAGAATCAGATACACTGATCTAGGGAACAGACACACTGTTCTAGGGAGACAGATAGACTTATCTAGGGAACACATACACTGTTCTATGCGTACAGATACACTGAAAAGGGGAGAAAGATGCACTGATCTAGGGGACAGATACACTGATCTAGGGGACAGATACACTGATCTAGGGAGACAAAGACACTGATCCAGGGAGACAGATACACTGATCTAGGGAGACAGATACACTGATCTAGGGGACAGATACACTGATCTAGGGAGACAGAGACACTGATCGAGGGGACATATACACTGATCTAGGGAGACAGATACTCTGATCTAGGAGGACAGAGACACTGATCTAGGGGACAGATACACTGATTTAGGGAGACAGATACACTGATCTACGGAGAGACACAATGATCTAGGGAGACGGATACACTGATCTAGGGAGACAGAGACACTGATCTAGTGGGAGAGATACTCTTCTCTATGGGGACTGAAACACTGATCTAGGGACAGATACACTGATCTAGGGAGACAGATACACTGATGTAGGGAACAGATACATTGAGCTAGGGAGACAGAGACACTGATCTAGGGAGACAGATACACTGATCTAGCGGGACAGATACACTGATGCAGGGAACAGATACACAGATCTAGGGGGAAAGATACACTGACCTATGGATGGATACACAGATCTAGGGGGAGAGAGACACTGATCCAGGGGAACATGTACACTAATCTAGGGGACAGATACACTGATCTAGGGAGACAGATGCACTGAGCTAGGGAGACAGAGACATGGATCTAGTGTGACAGATACACTGTTCTAGGGAGACAGATACTCTGATCTAGGGGACTGATGCACTGATCTAGGGAGACAGATACTCTGATCTAGGGTACTGATGCACTGATCTAGGGAGACAGATACTCTGATCTAGGGCGACAGAGACACTGATCCAGGGGGACAGATACACTGAACTATGGGTCAGATACTCTTATCTAGTAAGACAGGTACTCTGATTTAGTGGTCAGATACACCGATCTAGGGGACTGATACACTGATCTAGGGGGACAGAGACACTGATCTAGGGGGACTGGTACACTGATCTAGTGAGACAGATACACTGATCTAGGGAGACAGATACACTGATCTAGTGGACCGATACACTGATCTAGGGAGGCAGATACTCTGATCTAGTGGACAGATACACTGATCCAGGGGACCGATACACTGATCTAGGGAGACAGATACACTGATCTAGGGGGACAGATACACTGATCTCGGGGACAGGCACACTGAACTAGGCAGACAGATACACTGATCTAGGGGACAGATACACTGATCTAGGGAGAAAGATGCACTGATCTAGGGGGACTGGGACACTGATCTAGGGAGACAGATACACTGATCTAGGGGACAGATACACCAATCTAGGGAGACAGATACTCTGATCTCGGGGGACAGAGACACTGATCCATGGTGACAGATACACTAATCTAGGGGACAGATACACTGATCTAGGGAGACAGAGACACTGATCTAGGGAGACAGATACACTGAGCTAGGAGGATAGATACACTGATCTAGTACAAAGATCCAGACATCAGGGACCCAGAATAAACTTCACAATATGAGCAACTAAAATCGAACAAACTACAAATTACGCATACCTAGGCCTAAAAATCAGTTCTATGGGAAACTTTCATTTGGCTGTGAATGAACTGAAAGAGAAGGCAAGAAGGGCTTTCTATGCCATCAAGAAGTCAACCCAAATAGAAATTCCAATTGTCATTTGGCTCAAAATTTTTAAATCAGTAATTGAACCAATTGCACTCTATGGCAGTGAGGTGTGGGGTCCGCTAACACAACAAGAATTCGCAAAATGGGACAAACACCCAATTGAAACCCTGCATGCAGAGTTCTGTAAAAGTATCCTCCGGACTCAGAGGAAAACCACAAACAATGCATGCAGGGCAGAACTAGGCCAATATCCACTACTAATTTATATCCAAAAACGAGCCATCAAATTTTGGAAACACCTAAAAATGAGCAACCCCCACTGCTATCATTACGATGCCTTGAAATGCCAAGAGATGATCATAGAGAAGGGTCCCCTCAGTCAACTAGTCCTGGGACTCAGTGAAGTAACTACCAACACTAATAATAATAACCAGCCCCAGGACAGTGACACCCTAGCACAGAGAATTCAACCCAACACGATTATCACTAAACAAAAGGAAAAATACTTGACCTGTTGGACAGAAAGGACAAAAACCCAAAACAAACTTGATTGCTATTTGGCCCTAAACAGACAATACACCATGGCTGAATACCTGAACATGGTAAAGGATAGCAAACTGAGAAAAACCTTGACAATGTACAGACTTAGTGAACATAGCCTGGCCATCGAAAAAGGCAGACACAGGCAGACTCGGCTGCCAAGAGAGGACAGGATATGCTCTCACTGCAGTCAGGGAGTGGTGGAGACAGAGATGCACTTCCTCACAACTTGCGGAAACTATCAGGACATGAGGGAGAATTTCTACCCAAAATTCACAAAAATATGCCCTGAATTCAAAAATTTGAATGACCTCCAAAAACTCCCATATCTATTGGGGGAACAGAGAAAATGTGTAACTATAGCGGCAAACTATGTTACAGCTTGCCACAAGCAGAGGGACAACCAGTGACACATTAAATCTAAGAAAAGATTATATGCATATTATATGAGCATATAGCTATGTATACATGGGTATACTTGTCTATACACTGTATATCTAGATCGGTGTTTATGTGGTCAATCATACATGTATTTCTGTGCTTTCGCAACATAAGATGTATCTTGTCATGCCAATAAAGCAATTTGAATTGAATTGAATTGAAGTTGAATTGAGAGAGATACTGATCTAGGGAGACAGAGACACTGATCTAGGGAGACAGATACACTGATCTAGAGGGACAGATACACTGATCTAGGGGGGAAGATATACTAAACTAGGGGACAGGTACACTGATCTATGGAGACAGACACTCTGATCTAGGTGGACAGAGTCACTGATCCAGGTGGACAGATACACTGATCTAGGGAGACAGATACTCTGATCAAGGGAATAGATACACTTTTCTAGTGGTACAGATACACTGATAAGGGAAACAGATACACTGATCTATGGAACAGATACATTGACATATGGGACAGATGCACTTATCTAGGGGGACAGAGACACTAAGCTAGGCGGATAGAGACACTGATCCAGGGGGACAGATACACTAATCTAGCGGACAGATACACTGATCTAGGGAGACAGATACACTGATCTAGCAGACAGATGCACTGATCTAGGGAGACAGAGACACTGATCTAGGGAGACAGATACACTGATCTAGGGAGACAGAGACACTGATCTAGGGAGACAGATACACTGATCTAGGGTGGCAGATACACTGATCTAGGGGGAGAGATACTCTTCTCTAGGGGGACAGATACACTGATCTAGGGACAGATACACTGATCTAGGGGACAGATACACTGATCTAGGGGGACAGATACACTGATCTAGGGGGACAGATGCACTGATCTAGGGGACAGATACACTGATCCAGGGGTACAGATACACTAATCTACGGATGGATAAACTGATCTAGGGGGACAGGTACACTGATCTAGGGGATAGATACACTGATCTAGGGGACATATAAACTGCTCTAGGGACAGATACACTGATCTAGGAAGACAGATAAACTGATCTAGGGGGTAGATACACTGATCTAGGGGATATATAAACTGCCCTAGGGACAGATACACTGATCTAGGGGGACATTTACACTGATCCATGGAGACAGATACACTGACCTAGGGGTCAGATACACTGATCTAGGGAGACAGCTACACTGATCTATGGGCACAGATACCCTGATCTAGGGGGACAGATACACTGATCTAGGGAGACAGATACACTGATCTAGGGAGACAGGTACTCTGATCTAGGTGGACAGATACACTGATCTAGGGAGACATATACACTGATCTAGGGAGACAGAGACACTGATCTAGGGAGTCTGATACACTGATCTAGGGAGACAGAGACACTGATCTAGGGGGTCACCTACACTGACTTAGGGGGAGAGACACACTGATCTAGGGAGATAGATACACTGATCTAGGGAGACAGAGACTCTGATCTAAGGGGACAGAGACACTGATGTACATAAGAACATAAGAACATAAGAAATAGGAGCAGGAGTAGGCTAATCGGCCCCTCGAGCCTGCTCCGCCATTCAATAAGATCATGGCTGATCTGATCCTAACCGCCAATCCACTATCACAGAACCATCTCCTGAATCTAACAGAATTAGACACACGAAATAGGAGCAGGATCAGGCTATACGGCCCCTGGGCCTGCTCCGCTACCCACAGGGCCATGACCGATCTGAACCTAGACTCATGTTCAAATTCCTGCCCGCTCCCCATAACCCTTAATTCCCTTTACTTCTAGGAAACTGTCTATTTCTGTTTTAAATTTATATAATGATGTAGCTTCTACTGCTTTTTGGGGCAGCATATTCCATGGACCTACCACCCTCTGAGTGAAGTAGTTCCTCCTCATCTCAGTTTTGAAAGAGCAGCCCCTTATTCTAAGACTATGCCCCCTAGTTCTAGTTTCACCCATCATCGGGAACATCTTCCCCGCATCCACCCGATCCAACCCCTTCACAATCTTATATGTTTCAATAGGATCGCCTCTCATTCTTCTGAACTCCAATGAGTAGAGTCCCAATCTACACAACCTCTCCTCATATGTCCATCCCCTCATCCCCGGGATTAACCGAGTGAACCTTCTTTGTACTGACTCGAGAGCAAGTATGTCCTTTCTTAAGTATGGACACCAAAACTGTACGCAGTATTCCAGGTGCGGTCTCACCAATACCTTGTACAACTGAAGCAATACCTCCCTATTTTTATATTCTATCCCCCTAGCAATGAAAGCCAACATTCCATTGGCCTTCTTAATCACTTGCTGCACCTGCATACTAACCTTTTGAGTTTCGTGCACCAGGACCCCCAGATCCCGTTGTACTTCAGTACTTTCCAGTTTCTTGCCATTAAGATAATAACTTGCTCTACGATTTTTCCTGCCAAAGTGCATAACCTCACACTTTCCAGTATTGTATTCCATCTGCCAAATCTCTGCCAACTTACTTAGCCTGTCTATGTCCCCTTGCAGGTTTTTATGTCCTCCTCACTCACTACTTTCCCTCCCATCTTAGTATCATCTGCAAACTTTGATATGTTACACTCGGTCCCCTCCTCCAAATCGTTAACATAGATTGTAAAGAGTTGGGGACCCAGCACTGACCCCTGCGGAACACCACTAGTTACTGATTGCCAGTCCGAGAATGAACCATTTATCCCAACTCTCTGCCTTCTGTTAGATAGGCAATCCTCTATCCATGCCAGAATATTACCCCCAATCCCGTGATTTTTTATCTTAAGCAATAATCTTTTGTGTGGCACCTTGTCAAATGCTTTTTGGAAGTCTAAATACACTACGTCCACTGGTTCCCCTTTATCCACCCTATATGTTACTTCCTCAAAGAACTCCAGCAAATTTGTCAAACATGACTTCCCCTTCATAAAACCATGCTGACTTTGTCCTATTAAATTATGATTTTCCAAATGTCCTGTTAGTGCCTCCTTAATAATGGACTCCAAAATTTTACCTACCACAGATATTAGGCTAACCGGTCTATAGTTTCCAGCCTTCTGTCTACTGCCCTTTTTAAATAAGGGTGTTACATTAGCAGTTTTCCAGTCTGCCGGGACCTTTGCCGAGTCCAGGGAGTTTTGGAAAATTATTACCAATGCATCCACAATCCCTACCGCCACTTCCCTCAAGACCCTAGGATGTAAGCCATCAGGTCCAGGTGATTTATCTGCCAGAGACAGATACACTGAGCTAGGGAGACAGAGAGATGGATCTAGGGTGACAGATACACTGATCTAGGGAGACAGATACTCTGATCTAGGTGGACAGATACACTGATTTAGGGAGACAGATACATTGATCTGGGGAGACAGATACACTGATCTAGGGAGACAGATACACTGATCTAGGGGACAGACACACTGATCTATGGAGACAGATACACTGATCTAGATGGACTGATACACTGACCTAGGGGGACAGATATACTAAACTAGGGGACAGATACACTGATCTATGGAGACAGGCACTCTGATCTAGGTGGACAGAGACACTGATCCAGGAGGACAGATACACTGATCTAGGGAACAGATACACTTTTCTAGGGGTACAGATACACTGATCCAGGGGGTCACCTACACTGACTTAGGGGGAGAGACACACTGATCTAGGGAGACAGATACACTGGTCTAGGGTGACAGATACACTGATCTAGGGACAGGTACACTGATCTCGGGAGACAGATCCACTGATCTAGGAAGACAGATAAACTGATCTAGGGAGACAGATAAACTGATCTAGGGAGACAGATACAGTGATCTAGGGGGACAGACACACTGATCTAGGGGACAGATACACTGATCTAGGGGACATATAAACTGCTCTAGGGACAGACACACTGATCTAGGGATGGATTAATTGATCTAAGGGGACAGATACATTGATCTAGGGAGACAGATACACTGATCTAGGGAGACAGATAGACTGATCTAGGGAACAGATACACTGATTTAGGGACAGATACACTGATCTAGGAAGACAGATACACTGATCTAGGGGACAGATACACTGATCTAGGGAGACAGATACACTGATTTGGGGGTTAGATACACTGATCTAGGGGGACAGATACACTGATCTAGAGAGAAAGATACACTGATCTAGGGGGACAGGTACACTGGTCTAGGGGGACAGATACACTGATCTAGGGAGACATACACTGAACCAATGGGACAGATATACTGATCTAGGGAGACAGAAACACTGATCTAGGGAGACAGATATACTGATCTAGGGAGACAGATACACTGATCTAGGGGGACAGGTACACTGATCTAGGGGGGCAGATACACTGATCTAGGGGGACAGATACACTGATCTAGGGAGACAGATACACTGATCTAGGGGGACAGATACACTGATCTAGGGGGACAGATACACTGATCTATGGGGGCAGATAAACTGATCTATGGGGCAGATACACTGATCTATGCGGGCAGATACACTGATCTAAGGGGACAGATACACTGATCTAGGGGGACAGATACACTGACCTAGTGGACAGATACAGCGATCTAGGGGGACAGCTACACTGATCTAGAGGGACAGATACACTGATCTAGGGGACAGATACAATGATCTAGGGGACAGATACACTGATTAGGGGGACAGATACACTGATCTAGGGGGACGGATACACTGATCTAGGGAGACAGATACACTGATCAAGGGAGACAGATACACTGATCTAGGGGTACAGATACACTGATCTAGGGGGACAGATACACTGATCTAGGGGGACAGATACACTGATCTAGGGAGACAGATACACTGATCTTGGGGGACAGATACACTGATCTAGGGAGACAGAGACACTGATCTAGGGGGACAGATACACTGATCTAGGTGGACAGATACGGTGATCTCGGGAGACAGATACACTGATCTAGGGGTACAGATACATTGATCTAAGGGGACAGATACACTGATCTTGGGAGACAGATACACTGATCTAGCGTGAGAGATACACTGATCTAGGGGGACAGATACACTGATCTAGGGGGACAGATACACTGATCTAGGGGGACAGATACACTGATCTAGGGGGACAGTTACACTGAACTAGGGAGACAGATACACTGATCTAGGGGGACAGGTACACTGATGTAGGGGGACAGATACACTGATCTAGGGAGACAGATACACTGATCTAGGGGGACAGATACACTGATCTAGGGGGACAGATACACTGATCTAGGGAGACAGATGCACTGATCTACGGAGACAGATACACTGATCTATGCAGACAGATGCTCTGATCTATGTGACAGGTACACTGATCTCGGGGGACAGATACAGTGATCTAGGGAGACAGATACACTGATCGAGGGGGACAGATACACTGATCTAGGGAGGCAGATACACTGATCTAGGGGACAGATACACTGAATTAGGGAGACAGATACACTGATCTACGGAGACAGATACACTGATCTAGGGGGACAGATACACAGATCTAGGGGGACAGATACACAGATCTAGGGAGACAGCTACCCCGATCTAGGGGACAGATACACTGATCTAGTGGGACAGATACACTGATCTAGGGAGACAGATACACTGATCTAGGGGGACAGATACACTGATCTAGGGAGACAGATACACTGATCTAGGGAGACAGATACACTGATCTAGGGAGACAGATACACTGATCTAGGGAGACAGATACACTGAACTAGGGGACAGATACACTGATCTATGGAGACAGATACACTGATCTAGGGAGACAGATACACTGATCTACGGAGACAGATACACTGATCTAGGGAGACACATACACTGATCTAGGTGTAAAGATACACTGATCTAGGGAGACCGATACACTGATCTGGGGAGACAGAGACACTGATCTAGGGAGACAGATACACTGATCTACGGTGACAGATACACTGATCTAGGGAGACAGATACACTGATCTAGGGGGACAGATACACTGATGTAGGGAGACAGGTACACTGATCTAGGGGGACAGAGGCACTGATCTAGGGAGACAGATACACTGATCGAGGGATACAGATACACTGATCTAGGGGGACAGATACAATGATCTACGGGGACAGATACTCTGATCTAGGGGGACAGATACACTGGTCTAGGGAGACAGATACACTGATCTAGGGAGACAGATACACTGAGCTAGGGGGTCAGATACACTGATCTAGGGAGACAGATACACTGATCTAGGGGGACAGATACACTGATCTAGGGGGACAGATACACTGATCTAGGGTGACTGATACACTGATCTAGGGGGACAGATACACTGATCTAGGGAGACAGATACTCTAATCTAGGGGGACAGATACACTGATCTAGGGGGACAGGTACACTGATCTAGGGAGACAGATACACTGATCTAGGGAGACAGATACACTGATCTAGGGGATAGATACACTGACCTAGGGGAACAGATACACTGATCTAGGGGGACAGATGCACTGATCTAGGGACAGATACACTGATCTAGGGACAGATACACTGATCTACGGAGACAGATAGTCTGTTCTAGGGGACAGGTACACTGATCTATGGGGGCAGATACACTGATCTATGGGGCAGATACACTGATCTAGGGGGACATATTCACTGATCTAGGGGGACAGATACACTGATCTAGGGGGACAGATACACTGATCTATGGGGGCAGATACACTGATCTATGGGGGCAGATACACTGATCTATGGGGGCAGATACACTGATCTAGGGGGACAGATACACTGATCTAGCGGACAGATACACTGATCTATGGGGCGGATACACTGATCTATGCGGCAGATACACTGATCTTTGGGGGCAGATACACTGATCTAGGGGGACAGATACACTGATCTAGGTGTCAGATACACTGATCTAGGGGACAGATACAGCGATCTAGGGGGACAGATACACTGATCTAGTGGGACAGATACACTGATCTAGGGGACAGATACACTGATCTAGGGGACAGATACACTGATTAGGGGGACAGAGACACTGACCTAGGGGACAGATACACTGATCTAGGGGTACAGATACACTGATCTAGGGGGACAGATACACTGATCTCGGGAGACAGATACACTGATCTAGGGGGACAGATACACTGATCTAGGGGGACAGATACACTGATCTAGGGAGACAGATACACTGATCTAGGGGTACAGATAGATTGATCTAGGGGGACAGATACACTGATCTAGGGAGACAGATACACTGATCTAGGGTGACAGATACACTGATCTAGGGGGACAGATACACTGATCTAGGGGGACAGATACACTGATCTAGGGGGACAGATACACTGATCTAGAGGGTCAGTTACACTGACCAAGGGAGACAGATGCACTGATCTAGGGGGACAGGTACACGGATCTAGGGGGACAGATACACTGATCTAGTGAGACAGATACACTGATCTAGGGGGACAGATACATTGATCTAGGGGGACAGATACACTGATCTAGGGAGACTGATAGACTGATCTACGGAGACAGATACACTGATCCAGGCAGACAGATACACTGATCCATGTGAGAGATACACTGATCTAGGGGACAGATACACTGATCTAGGGGGACAGATACACTGATCTAGGGGGACAGATACACTGATCTAGGGAGACAGATACACTGATCTAGGGGACAGATACACTGATCTACAGAGAGAGATACATTGATCTAGGGGGACAGTTACACTGATCTAGGGAGACAGATACAATGATCTAGGGGACAGATACACTGGTCTAGGGAGACAGATACACTGATCTACGGAGACAGATACACTGATCTAGGGGTACAGATACACAGATCTTGGGAGACAGATACACTGATCTAGGGGACAGATACACTGATCTAGTGGGACAGATACACTGATCTCGGGAGACAGATACACTGATCTAGGGGGACAGATACATTGATCTAGGGAGACAGATACACTGATCTAGGGAGACAGATACACTGATCTAGGGGACAGATACACTGATCTACGGAGACAGATACACTGATCTAGGGAGACAGATACACTGATCTACGGAGACAGATACACTGATCTAGGGAGACAGATACACTGATCTAGGGGCACAGATACATTGATCTAGGGGGACAGATACACTGATCTTGGGAGACAGATACACTGATCTAGCGTGAGAGATACACTGATCTAGGGGGACAGATACACTGATCTAGGGGGACAGATACACTGATCTAGGGGGACAGATACATTGATCTAGGGGGACAGTTACACTGAACTAGAGAGACAGATACCCTGATCTAGGGGGACAGGTACACTGATGTAGGGGGACAGATACACTGATCTAGGGAGACAGATACACTGATCCAGGGGACAGATACACTGATCTAGGGGGACAGATACACTGATCTAGGGAGACAGATACACTGATCTACGGAGACAGATACACTGATCTAGGCAGACAGATGCACTGATCTATGTGACAGGTACACTGATCTAGGGGGAGAGATACACTGATCTAGGGGGACAGATACGCAGATCTAGGGAGACAGATACACCGATCTAGGGGACAGATACACTGATCTAGTGGGACAGATACACTGATCTAGGGAGACAGATACACTGATCTAGGGGGACAGATACACTGATCTAGGGAGACAGATACACTGATCTAGGGAGACCGATACACTGATCTAGGGGACAGATACACTGATCTACGGAGACAGATACACTGATCTAGGGAGACAGATACACTGATCTACGGAGACAGATACACTGATCTAGGGAGACACATACACTGATCTAGGTGTACAGATACACTGATCTAGGGAGACCGATACACTGATCCAAGGAGACAGATACACTGATCTCGGGAGACAGATACACTGATCTACGGAGACAGATACACTGATCTAGGGAGACAGATACACTGAACTACGGAGACAGATACACTGATCTAGGGAGACAGATACACTGATCTACGGAGACAGATACACTGATCTAGGGAGACAGATACACTGATCCAGGTGACAGATACACTGATCTGGGGGGAGAGATACACTGATCTAGGGAGTCAGATACACTGATCTAGGAGGATAGATACACTGATCTAGGGAGACAGAGACACTGATCAATGGAACAGATACACTGACATAGGGGACAGATACACTCATCTAGGGGGACAGCGATACTGATCTAGGGAGACAGATAAACTGATCTAGGGGGACAGATACACTGATCTAGTGAGACAGATACACTGATCTAGGGAGATAGATACACTGATCTAGGGAGACAGATACACTGATCTAGGGAGACAGATACACTGATCTACTGGGACAGATACACTGATCTAGGGACAGATACACTGATCTAGGGGACGGATTCACTGATGTAGGGGACAGACAATCTAATCTAGGCACACAGATACACTGATCTAAGGATGGATACACTGATCTAGGGGGACAGATACATTGATCTAGGGGCACAGATACACTGATCTAGGGAGACTGATAGACTGATCTACGGAGACAGATACACTGATCCAGGCAGACAGATACACTGATCCATGTGAGAGATACACTGATCTAGGGGACAGATACACTGATCTAGGGGGACAGATACACTGATCTAGGGGGACAGATACACTGATCTAGGGAGACAGATACACTGATCTAGGGGACAGATACACTGATCTACAGAGACAGATACATTGATCTACGGAGACAGATATACTGATCTAGGGGTACAGATACACAGATCTAGGGAGACAGATACACTGATCTAGGGGACAGATACACTGATCTAGGGAGACAGATACAATGATCTAGGGGACAGATACACTGGTCTAGGGAGACAGATACACTGATCTACGGAGACAGATACACTGATCTAGGGGTACAGATACACAGATCTAGGGAGACAGATACACTGATCTAGGGGACAGATACACTGATCTAGTGGGACTGATACACTGATCTCGGGAGACAGATACACTGATCTAGGGGGACAGATACATTGATCTAGGGAGACAGATACACTGATCTAGGGAGACAGATACACTGATCTAGGGGACAGATACACTGATCTACGGAGACAGATACACTGATCTAGGGAGACAGATACACTGATCTACGGAGACAGATACACTGATCTAGGGAGACAGATACACTGATCTAGGGGTACAGATACATTGATCTAGGGGGACAGATACACTGATCTTGGGAGACAGATACACTGATCTAGCGTGAGAGATACACTGATCTAGGGGGACAGATACACTGATCTAGGGGGACAGATACACTGATCTAGGGGGACAGATACACTGATCTAGGGGGACAGTTACACTGAACTAGGGAGACAGATACACTGATCTAGGGGGACAGGTACACTGATGTAGGGGGACAGATACACTGATCTAGGGAGACAGATACACTGATCCAGGGGGACAGATACACTGATCTAGGGGGACAGATACACTGATCTAGGGAGACAGATACACTGATCTACGAAGACAGATACACTGATCTAGGCAGACAGATGCACTGATCTATGTGACAGGTACACTGATCTAGGGGGAGAGATACGCTGATCTAGGGGGACAGATACACTGATCTGGAGGGACAGATACACTGATCTAGAGGGACAGATACACTGATCTAGGGAGACAGATACACTGATCGAGGGGGACAGATACACTGATCTAGGGAGGCAGATACACTGATCTAGGGGACAGATACACTGACCTAGGGAGACAGATACACTGATCTACGGAGACAGATACACCGATCTAGGGGGACAGATACACAGATCTAGGGAGACAGATACACCGATCTAGGGGACAGATACACTGATCTAGTGGGACAGATACACTGATCTAGGGAGACAGATACACTGATCTAGGGGGACAGATACACTGATCTAGGGAGACAGATACACTGATCTAGGGAGACAGATACACTGATCTAGGGGACAGATACACTGATCTACGGAGACAGATACACTGATCTAGGGAGACAGGTACACTGATCTACGGAGACAGATACACTGATCTAGGGAGACACATACACTGATCTAGGTGTACAGATACACTGATCTAGGGAGACCGATACACTGATCTAGGGAGACAGATACACTGATCTCGGGAGACAGATACACTGATCTACGGAGACAGATACACTGATCTAGGGAGACAGATACACTGATCTAGGGGGACAGATACACTGATCTAGGGAGACAGATACACTGATCTACGGAGACAGATACACTGATCTAGGGAGACAGATACACTGATCTAGGTGACAGATACACTGATCTAGGGGGAGAGATACACTGATCTAGGGAGTCAGATTCACTGATCTAGGAGGATAGATACACTGATCTAGGGAGACAGAGACACTGATCAATGGAACAGATACAATGACATAGGGGACAGATACACTCATCTAGGGGGACAGCGATACTGATCGAGGGAGACAGATAAACTGATCTAGGGGGACAGATACACTGATCTAGTGAGACAGATACACTGATCTAGGGAGATAGATACACTGATCTAGGGAGACAGATACACTGATCTAGGGAGACAGATACACTGATCTACTGGGACAGATACACTGATCTAGGGACAGATACACTGATCTAGGGGACGGATTCACTGATCTAGGGGACAGATAATCTAATCTAGGCACACAGATACACTGATCTAAGGATGGATACACTGATCTAGGGGGACATATACACTGATCTAGGGGTACAGATACACTGATCTACGGAGACAGGTACACTGATCTAGCGGACAGATACACTGATCTTGGGGACAGATACACTGATCTAGGGTACAGATACACTGATCTAGGGAGACAGATACACTGATCTAGGGGGACAGATACATTGATCTAGGGAGACAGATACACTGATCTGGGGAGAGAGAGACACTGATCTAGGGAACAGATACACTGATCTAGCGGACAGATACACTGATCTAGGGAGACAGATAAACTGATCTAGGGGACAGCTGATCTAGGGGACAGATACACTGATCTAGTGAGACAGATAAACTGATCTAGGGAACCGATACACTGACCTAGGATGACAGATACACTGATCTAGGGGACAGATACACTGAACTACGGAGACAGATGCACTGATCTGGGGAGAGAGAGTCTCTGATCTAGGGGACAGATACACTGATCTAGGGGGTCAGATACACTGATCTAGGGAGACATACACTGATCTAGGGGGACAGATCCACTGATCTAGGGAGACAGATACACTGATCTAGGGAGACAGTTACACTGATCTAGGGGGACAGATACGCTGATCTAGGGAGAGAGATACACTGATCTAGGGGGACAGATACACTGATCTAGGGGGACAGATACACTGATCTAGGGGGACAGATGCACTGATCTAGGGAGACAGATACACTGATCTAGGGGGACAGAGGCACTGATCTAGGGAGACAGATACACTGATCGAGGGATACAGATATACTGATCTAGGGGGACAGATACAATGATCTACGGGGACAGATACACTGATCTAGGGAGACATACACTGATCTAGGGGGACAGATACACTGGTCTAGGGAGACAGATACACTGATCTAGGGAGACAGATACACTGAGCTAGGGGGATAGATACACTGATCTAGGGAGACAGATACACAGATCTAGGGGGACAGATACACTGACCTAGGGTGACAGATACACTGATCTAGGGGGCAGATACACTGATCTAGGGAGACAGATACTCTAATCCAGGGGGACAGATGCACTGATCTAGGGGGACAGGTACACTGATCTAGGGAGACAGATACACTGATCTAGGGAGACAGATACACTGATCTAGGGGATAGATACACTGATCTAGGGGGACAGATACACTGATCTAGGGGGACAGATGCACTGATCTAGGGAGAGATACACTGATCTAGGGACAGATACACTGATCTACGGAGACAGATAGTCTTTTCTAGGGGACAGGTACACTGATCTATGGGGGCAGATACACTGATCTATGGGGCAGATACACTGGTCTAGGGGGACATATTCACTGATCTAGGGGGACAGATACTCTGATCTTGGGGGACAGATACACTGATCTATTGGGGCAGATACACTGATCTAGGGGGACAGATACACTGATCTAGGGAGACATACACTGATCTAGGGGGACAGATACACAGATCTAGGGAGACAGATACACTGATCTCGGGAGACAGATACACTGCTCTAGGGGGACAGATACACTGATCTAGGGAGAGAGATACACTGATCTAGGGGGACAGATACACTGATCTAGGGGGACAGATACACTGATCTAGGGGGACAGATACACTGATCTAGGGAGACAGATACACTGATCTAGGGGGACAGAGGCCCTGATCTAGGGAGACAGATACACTGATCGAGGGATACAGATACACTGCTGTAGGGGGACAGATACAATGATCTACGGGGACAGATACACTGATCTAGGGAGACATACACTGATCTAGGGGGACAGATACACTGGTCTGGGGAGACTGATACACTGATCTAGGGAGACAGATACACTGAGCTAGGGGGACAGATACACTGATCTAGGGAGACAGATACACTGATCTAGGGGGACAGATACACTGATCTAGGGGGACAGATACACTGATCTAGGGTGACAGATACACTGATCTAGGGGGACAGATACACTGATCTAGGGAGACAGATACTCTAATCTAGGGGGACAGATACACTGATCTCGGGGGACAGGTACACTGATCTAGGGAGACAGATACACTGATCTAGGGAGACAGATACACTGATCTAGGGGATAGATACACTGATCTAGGGGGACAGATACAGTGATCTAGGGGGACAGATGCACTGATCTAGGGACAGCTACACTGATCTAGGGACAGATACACTGATCTACGGAGACAGATAGTCTGTTCTCGGGGACAGGTACACTGATCTATGGGGGCAGATACACTGATCTTTGGGGCAGATACACTGATCTAGGAGGACATATTCACTGATCTAGGGGGACAGATACACTGATCTAGGGGGACAGATACACTGATCTATGGGGGCAGATACACTGATCTATGGGGGCAGATACACTGATCTATGGCGCAGATACACTGATCTAGGGGGACAGATACACTGATCTAGTGGACAGATACACTGATCTATGGGGGCGGATACACTGATCTATGGGGCAGATACACTGATCTATGGGGGCAGATACACTGATCTAGGGGGACAGATACACTGATCTAGGTGTCAGATACACTGATCTGGGGGACAGATACAGCGGTCTAGGGGGACAGATACACTGATCTAGTGGGACAGATACACTGATCTAGGGGACAGATACACTGATTAGGGGGACAGATACACTGACCTAAGGGACAGATACACTGATCTAGGGGTAGAGATACACTGATCTAGGGAGACAGATACACTGACCTAGGGAGACAGATACACTGATCTAGGGGTACAGACACACTGATCTAGGGGGACAGATACACTGATCTAGGGAGACAGATACACTGATCTAGGGGACAGATACACTGATCTACGGAGACAGATACACTGATCTAGGGAGACAGATACACTGATCTACGGAGACAGATACACTGATCTAGGGAGAGAGATACACTGATCTAGGGGTACAGATACATTGATCTAGGGGGACAGACACACTGATCTTGGGAGACAGATACACTGATCTAGCGTGAGAGATACACTGATCTAGGGGGACAGATACACTGATCTAGGGGGACAGATACACTGATCTAGGGGGACAGATACACTGGTCTAGGGGGACAGTTACACTGAACTAGGGAGACAGATACACTGATCTAGGGGGACAGGTACACTGATGTAGGGGGACAGATACACTGATCTAGGGAGGCAGATACACTGATCTAGGGGGACAGATACACAGATCTAGGGAGACAGATACACTGATCTGGGGGACAGATACACTGATCTAGTGGGACAGATACACTGATCTAGGGAGACAGATACACTGATCTCGGCGGACAGCTACACTGATCTAGGGAGACAGATACACTGGTCTTGGGAGACAGATACACTGATCTACGGAGACAGATACACTGATCTAGGGGGACAGATACACAGATCTAGGGAGACAGATACACTGATCTAGGGGACAGATACACTGATCTAGTGGGACAGATACACTGATCTAGTGAGACAGATACACTGATCTAGGGGGACAGATACACTGATCTCGGGAGACAGATACACTGATCTAGGGAGACAGATACACTGATCTAGGGGACAGATACACTGATCTACGGAGAAAGATACACTGATCTAGGGAGACAGATACACTGATCTACGGAGACAGATACACTGATCTAGGGAGACAGATACACTGATCTAGGGGCACAGATACATTGATCTAGGGGGACAGATACACTGATCTACGGGGGCAGATACACTGCTCTATGGGGGCAGATACACTGATCTATGGGGCAGATACACTGATCTAGGGGGACAGATACACTGATCTAGTGGACAGATACACTGATCTATGGGAGCGGATACACTGATCTATGGGGCAGATACACTGATCTATGGGGGCAGATACACTGATCTAGGGGGACAGATACACTGATCTAGGTGTCAGATACACTGATCTAGGGGACAGATACAGCGGTCTAGGGGGACAGATACACTGATCTAGTGGGACAGATACACTGATCTAGGGGACAGATACACTGATCAAGGGGACAGATACACTGATTAGGGGGACAGATACACTGACCTAAGGGACAGATACACTGATCTAGGGGTAGAGATACACTGATCTAGGGAGACAGATACACTGACCTAGGGAGACAGATACACTGATCTAGGGGGACAGATACACTGATCTAGGGAGACAGATACACTGATCTAGGGGGACAGATACACTGATCTAGGGGGACGGATACACTGATCTAGGGAGTCAGATACACTGATCTAGGGGGACAGATACACTGACCTAGGGAGACAGAGATACTGATCTAGGGGGACAGATACACTGATCTAGGGGGACAGTTACACTGACCCAGGGAAACAGATACACTGATCTAGGGGGACAGATACACAGATCTAGGGAGACAGATACACTGATCTAGGGGGACAGATACACTGATCTAGGGAGACCGATACACTGATCTAGGGAGACAGATACACTGATCTAGGGGACAGATACACTGATCTACGGAGACAGATACACTGATGTAGGGAGACAGATACACTGATCTACGGAGACAGATACACTGATCTAGGGAGACAGATACACTGATCTAGGAGTACAGATACATTGATCTAGGGGGACAGATACACTGATCTTGGGAGACAAATACACTGATCTAGGGGGACAGATACACTGATCTCGGGGGACTGATACACTGATCTAGGGGGACAGATACACTGATCTAGGGGTCAGTTACACTGAACTAGGGAGACAGATACACTGATCTAGGGGGACAGGTACACTGATGTAGGGGGACAGATACAGTGATCTAGGGAGGCAGATACACTGATCTAGGGGGACAGATACACCGATCTAGGGGGACAGATACACAGATCTAGGGAGACAGATACACCGATCTAGGGGACAGATACACTGATCTAGTGGGACAGATACACTGATCTAGGGAGACAGATACACTGATCTAGGGGGACAGATACACTGATCTAGGGAGACAGATACACTGATCTAGGGAGACAGATACACTGATCTAGGGGACAGATACACTGATCTACGGAGACAGATACACTGATCTAGGGAGACAGGTACACTGATCTACGGAGACAGATACACTGATCTAGGGAGACACATACACTGATCTAGGTGTACAGATACACTGATCTAGGGAGACCGATACACTGATCTAGGGAGACAGATACACTGATCTCGGGAGACAGATACACTGATCTACGGAGACAGATACACTGATCTAGGGAGACAGATACACTGATCTAGGGGGACAGATACACTGATCTAGGGAGACAGATACACTGATCTACGGAGACAGATACACTGATCTAGGGAGACAGATACACTGATCTAGGTGACAGATACACTGATCTAGGGGGAGAGATACACTGATCTAGGGAGTCAGATTCACTGATCTAGGAGGATAGATACACTGATCTAGGGAGACAGAGACACTGATCAATGGAACAGATACAATGACATAGGGGACAGATACACTCATCTAGGGGGACAGCGATACTGATCGAGGGAGACAGATAAACTGATCTAGGGGGACAGATACACTGATCTAGTGAGACAGATACACTGATCTAGGGAGATAGATACACTGATCTAGGGAGACAGATACACTGATCTAGGGAGACAGATACACTGATCTACTGGGACAGATACACTGATCTAGGGACAGATACACTGATCTAGGGGACGGATTCACTGATCTAGGGGACAGATAATCTAATCTAGGCACACAGATACACTGATCTAAGGATGGATACACTGATCTAGGGGGACATATACACTGATCTAGGGGTACAGATACACTGATCTACGGAGACAGGTACACTGATCTAGCGGACAGATACACTGATCTTGGGGACAGATACACTGATCTAGGGTACAGATACACTGATCTAGGGAGACAGATACACTGATCTAGGGGGACAGATACATTGATCTAGGGAGACAGATACACTGATCTGGGGAGAGAGAGACACTGATCTAGGGAACAGATACACTGATCTAGCGGACAGATACACTGATCTAGGGAGACAGATAAACTGATCTGGGGGACAGATACACTGATCTAGGGGACAGATACACTGATCTAGTGAGACAGATAAACTGATCTAGGGAACCGATACACTGACCTAGGATGACAGATACACTGATCTAGGGGACAGATACACTGAACTACGGAGACAGATGCACTGATCTGGGGAGAGAGAGTCTCTGATCTAGGGGACAGATACACTGATCTAGGGGGTCAGATACACTGATCTAGGGAGACATACACTGATCTAGGGGGACAGATCCACTGATCTAGGGAGACAGATACACTGATCTAGGGAGACAGTTACACTGATCTAGGGGGACAGATACGCTGATCTAGGGAGAGAGATACACTGATCTAGGGGGACAGATACACTGATCTAGGGGGACAGATACACTGATCTAGGGGGACAGATGCACTGATCTAGGGAGACAGATACACTGATCTAGGGGGACAGAGGCACTGATCTAGGGAGACAGATACACTGATCGAGGGATACAGATATACTGATCTAGGGGGACAGATACAATGATCTACGGGGACAGATACACTGATCTAGGGAGACATACACTGATCTAGGGGGACAGATACACTGGTCTAGGGAGACAGATACACTGATCTAGGGAGACAGATACACTGAGCTAGGGGGATAGATACACTGATCTAGGGAGACAGATACACAGATCTAGGGGGACAGATACACTGACCTAGGGTGACAGATACACTGATCTAGGGGGCAGATACACTGATCTAGGGAGACAGATACTCTAATCCAGGGGGACAGATGCACTGATCTAGGGGGACAGGTACACTGATCTAGGGAGACAGATACACTGATCTAGGGAGACAGATACACTGATCTAGGGGATAGATACACTGATCTAGGGGGACAGATACACTGATCTAGGGGGACAGATGCACTGATCTAGGGAGAGATACACTGATCTAGGGACAGATACACTGATCTACGGAGACAGATAGTCTTTTCTAGGGGACAGGTACACTGATCTATGGGGGCAGATACACTGATCTATGGGGCAGATACACTGGTCTAGGGGGACATATTCACTGATCTAGGGGGACAGATACTCTGATCTTGGGGGACAGATACACTGATCTATTGGGGCAGATACACTGATCTAGGGGGACAGATACACTGATCTAGGGAGACATACACTGATCTAGGGGGACAGATACACAGATCTAGGGAGACAGATACACTGATCTAGGGAGACAGATACACTGCTCTAGGGGGACAGATACACTGATCTAGGGAGAGAGATACACTGATCTAGGGGGACAGATACACTGATCTAGGGGGACAGATACACTGATCTAGGGGGACAGATACACTGATCTAAGGAGACAGATACACTGATCTAGGGGGACAGAGGCCCTGATCTAGGGAGACAGATACACTGATCGAGGGATACAGATACACTGCTGTAGGGGGACAGATACAATGATCTACGGGGACAGATACACTGATCTAGGGAGACATACACTGATCTAGGGGGACAGATACACTGGTCTGGGGAGACTGATACACTGATCTAGGGAGACAGATACACTGAGCTAGGGGGACAGATACACTGATCTAGGGAGACAGATACACTGATCTAGGGGGACAGATACACTGATCTAGGGGGACAGATACACTGATCTAGGGTGACAGATACACTGATCTAGGGGGACAGATACACTGATCTAGGGAGACAGATACTCTAATCTAGGGGGACAGATACACTGATCTCGGGGGACAGGTACACTGATCTAGGGAGACAGATACACTGATCTAGGGAGACAGATACACTGATCTAGGGGATCGATACACTGATCTAGGGGGACAGATACAGTGATCTAGGGGGACAGATGCACTGATCTAGGGACAGCTACACTGATCTAGGGACAGATACACTGATCTACGGAGACAGATAGTCTGTTCTCGGGGACAGGTACACTGATCTATGGGGGCAGATACACTGATCTTTGGGGCAGATACACTGATCTAGGAGGACATATTCACTGATCTAGGGGGACAGATACACTGATCTAGGGGGACAGATACACTGATCTATGGGGGCAGATACACTGATCTATGGGGGCAGATACACTGATCTATGGCGCAGATACACTGATCTAGGGGGACAGATACACTGATCTAGTGGACAGATACACTGATCTATGGGGGCGGATACACTGATCTATGGGGCAGATACACTGATCTATGGGGGCAGATACACTGATCTAGGGGGACAGATACACTGATCTAGGTGTCAGATACACTGATCTGGGGGACAGATACAGCGGTCTAGGGGGATAGATACACTGATCTAGTGGGACAGATACACTGATCTAGGGGACAGATACACTGATTAGGGGGACAGATACACTGACCTAAGGGACAGATACACTGATCTAGGGGTAGAGATACACTGATCTAGGGAGACAGATACACTGACCTAGGGAGACAGATACACTGATCTAGGGGTACAGACACACTGATCTAGGGGGACAGATACACTGATCTAGGGAGACAGATACACTGATCTAGGGGACAGATACACTGATCTACGGAGACAGATACACTGATCTAGGGAGACAGATACACTGATCTACGGAGACAGATACACTGATCTAGGGAGAGAGATACACTGATCTAGGGGTACAGATACATTGATCTAGGGGGACAGACACACTGATCTTGGGAGACAGATACACTGATCTAGCGTGAGAGATACACTGATCTAGGGGGACAGATACACTGATCTAGGGGGACAGATACACTGATCTAGGGGGACAGATACACTGGTCTAGGGGGACAGTTACACTGAACTAGGGAGACAGATACACTGATCTAGGGGGACAGGTACACTGATGTAGGGGGACAGATACACTGATCTAGGGAGGCAGATACACTGATCTAGGGGGACAGATACACAGATCTAGGGAGACAGATACACTGATCTGGGGGACAGATACACTGATCTAGTGGGACAGATACACTGATCTAGGGAGACAGATACACTGATCTCGGCGGACAGCTACACTGATCTAGGGAGACAGATACACTGGTCTTGGGAGACAGATACACTGATCTACGGAGACAGATACACTGATCTAGGGGGACAGATACACAGATCTAGGGAGACAGATACACTGATCTAGGGGACAGATACACTGATCTAGTGGGACAGATACACTGATCTAGTGAGACAGATACACTGATCTAGGGGGACAGATACACTGATCTCGGGAGACAGATACACTGATCTAGGGAGACAGATACACTGATCTAGGGGACAGATACACTGATCTACGGAGAAAGATACACTGATCTAGGGAGACAGATACACTGATCTACGGAGACAGATACACTGATCTAGGGAGACAGATACACTGATCTAGGGGCACAGATACATTGATCTAGGGGGACAGATACACTGATCTACGGGGGCAGATACACTGCTCTATGGGGGCAGATACACTGATCTATGGGGCAGATACACTGATCTAGGGGGACAGATACACTGATCTAGTGGACAGATACACTGATCTATGGGAGCGGATACACTGATCTATGGGGCAGATACACTGATCTATGGGGGCAGATACACTGATCTAGGGGGACAGATACACTGATCTAGGTGTCAGATACACTGATCTAGGGGACAGATACAGCGGTCTAGGGGGACAGATACACTGATCTAGTGGGACAGATACACTGATCTAGGGGACAGATACACTGATCTAGGGGACAGATACACTGATTAGGGGGACAGATACACTGACCTAAGGGACAGATACACTGATCTAGGGGTAGAGATACACTGATCTAGGGAGACAGATACACTGACCTAGGGAGACAGATACACTGATCTAGGGGGACAGATACACTGATCTAGGGAGACAGATACACTGATCTAGGGGGACAGATACACTGATCTAGGGGGACGGATACACTGATCTAGGGAGTCAGATACACTGATCTAGGGGGACAGATACACTGACCTAGGGAGACAGAGATACTGATCTAGGGGGACAGATACACTGATCTAGGGGGACAGTTACACTGACCCAGGGAAACAGATACACTGATCTAGGGGGACAGATACACAGATCTAGGGAGACAGATACACTGATCTAGGGGGACAGATACACTGATCTAGGGAGACCGATACACTGATCTAGGGAGACAGATACACTGATCTAGGGGACAGATACACTGATCTACGGAGACAGATACACTGATGTAGGGAGACAGATACACTGATCTACGGAGACAGATACACTGATCTAGGGAGACAGATACACTGATCTAGGAGTACAGATACATTGATCTAGGGGGACAGATACACTGATCTTGGGAGACAAATACACTGATCTAGGGGGACAGATACACTGATCTCGGGGGACTGATACACTGATCTAGGGGGACAGATACACTGATCTAGGGGTCAGTTACACTGAACTAGGGAGACAGATACACTGATCTAGGGGGACAGGTACACTGATGTAGGGGGACAGATACACTGATCTAGGGAGGCAGATACACTGATCTAGGGGGACAGCTACACAGATCTAGGGAGACAGATACACTGATCTAGGGGACAGATACACTGATCTAGTGGGACAGATACACTGATCTAGGGGGACAGATACACTGGTCTAGGGAGACAGATACACTGATCTAGGGAGACCGATACACTGATCTACGGAGACAGATACACTGATCTAGGGAGACAGATACACTGGTCTAGGGAGACAGATACACTGATCTAGGGAGACAGATACACTGATCTACGGAGACAGATACACTGATCTAGGGAGACAGATACACTGATCTAGGGGTACAGATTCATTGATCTAGTGGGACAGATACACTGATCTTGGGAGACAGATACACTGATCTAGCGTGAGAGATACACTGATCTAGGGGGACAGATACACTGATCTCGGGGGACAGATACACTGATCTAGGGGGACAGATACACTGATCTAGGGGGACAGTTACACTGAACTAGGGAGACAGATACACTGATCTAGGGGGACAGGTACACTGATGTACGGGGACAGATACACTGATCTAGGGAGACAGATACACTGATCTAGGGAGACAGATACACTGATCTACGGAGACAGATACACTGATCTAGGGGGACAGACAAACTGATCTAGGGGGAGAGATACACTGATCTAGAGGGACAGACACACTGATCTAGGGGGACAGATACACTGATCTAGGGAGACAGATACACTGATCGAGGGGGACAGATACACTGATCTAGGGAGGCAGATACACTGATCTAGGGGACAGATACACTGACCTAGGGAGACAGATACACTGATCTACGGAGACAGATACACTGATCTAGGGGGACAGATACAAAGATCTAGGGAGACAGATACACCGATCCAGGGGACAGATACACTGATCTAGTGGGACAGATACACTGATCTAGGGAGACAGATACACTGATCTATGGGGACAGATACACTGATCTAGGGAGACAGAGACACTGATCTAGGGAGACAGATACACTGATCTAGGGGACAGATACACTGATCTACGGAGACAGATACACTGATCTAGGGAGACAGATACACTGATCTACGGAGACAGATACACTGATCTAGGGAGACACATACACTGATCTAGGTGTACAGATACACTGATCTAGGGAGACCGATACACTGATCTAGGGAGACAGATACACTGATCTAGGGGGACAGATACACTGATCTACGGAGACAGATACACTGATCTAGGGAGACAGATACACTGATCTAGGGGGACAGATACACTGATCTAGGGAGACAGATACACTGATCTACGGAGACAGATGCACTGATCTAGGGAGACAGATACACTGATCTACGGAGACAGATACACTGATCTAGGGAGACAGATACACTGATCTAGGTGACAGATACACTGATCTAGGGGGAGAGATACACTGATCTAGGGAGTCAGATACACTGATCTAGGAGGATAGATACACTGATCTAGGGAGACAGAGACACTGATCAATGGAACAGATACACTGACATTGGGGACAGATACACTCATCTAGGGGGACAGCGATACTGATCTAGGGAGACAGATAAACTGATCTAGGGAGACAGATACACTGATCTAGTGGGACAGATACACTGATCTAGGGACAGATACACTGATCTTGGGGACAGATACACTGATCTAGGGAGACAGATACTCTAATCTAGGGGGACAGATACACTGATCTCGGGGGACAGGTACACTGATCTAGGGAGACAGATACACTGATCTAGGGAGACAGATACACTGATCTAGGGGATAGATACACTGATCTAGGGGGACAGATACAGTGATCTAGGGGGACAGATGCACTGACCTAGGGACAGCTACACTGATCTAGGGACAGATACACTGATCTACGGAGACAGATAGTCTGTTCTAGGGGACAGGTACACTGATCTATGGGGGCAGATACACTGATCTATGGGGCAGATACACTGATCTAGGGGGACATATTCACTGATCTAGGGGGACAGATACACTGATCTAGGGGGACAGATACACTGATCTATGGGGGCAGATACACTGATCTATGGGGGCAGATACACTGATCTATGGCGCAGATACACTGATCTAGGGGGACAGATACACTGATCGAGTGGACAGATACACTGATCTATGGGGGCGGATACAATTATCTATGGGGCAGATACACTGATCTATGGGGGCAGATACACTGATCTAGGGGGACAGATACACTGATCTAGGTGTCAGATACACTGATCTAGGGGACAGATACAGCGGTCTAGGGGGACAGATACACTGATCTAGTGGGACAGATACACTGATCTAGGGGACAGATACACTGATCTAGGGGACAGATACACTGATTAGGGGGACAGATACACTGACCTAAGGGACAGATACACTGATCTAGGGGTAGAGATACACTGATCTAGGGAGACAGATACACTGACCTAGGGAGACAGATACACTGATCTAGGGGTACAGACACACTGTTCTAGGGGGACAGATACACTGATCTAGGGAGACAGATACACTGATCTAGGGGGACAGATACACTGATATAG
>NC_141004.1:9753645-9787505 GCF_052327205.1 Somniosus microcephalus
AGGCTTGACTGATCTGTTTGGGTCAGGTACAACTGATCTAGGGGACAGATACACTGATTCTAGGGTACAAGATACTCTGATCTAGGGAACAGATACACGATCTAGGGGGCAGATACACTGATCTAGGGGGACAGATACACTGATCGAGGGGACAGATACACTGATCTAGGGGGACAGATACACTGATCTAGGGACATATACACTGAGTCTAGGGGACAGATACACTGATCTAGGGGACAGATTCACTGATCTAGGACAGATACACTGATCTTGGGGACAGATACACTGAGGCCCAGGGGACAGAGTACACTGATCTAGGACTGAAGCACTGATCGTAGGTGACAGAGTACACTGATCTAGGGGGACAGATACACTGAGATCTAGGGGACAGAGATACACTGATCTAGGAGCAGATTACACTGATCTAGGGGAACAGATACTAGCTGATCTGGGAGTACTGAGCTGGGACAGATACACTGATCTAGGGGACAGAGTCACTGATCTAGGGGACGAGATACACTGATCTAGGGGGACAGATACACTGATCTAGGGACAGATACACTGATCTAGGGGACAGATACACTGATTAGGGACAGATCACTGATTGACAGAGTCTGATTGGACAGAGTGCACTGAGTCTAGGGACAGATACACGGATCTAGGGACAGATACACTGATCTAGGGGACAGATACGACTAGGAGGCAGACAGATACACTGATCTAGGGACAGATACACTGATCTAGGGGACAGATGACACTGATCTAGGGACAGATACACTGATCTAGGGGACAGAGATACACTGATCTAGGGACAGATCACTGATCTAGGGACAGATGACACTGATCTAGGGGACAGATACACTAGGGAAGCACTGATCTAGGGGACAGATACACTGATCTAGGGGACAGATACACTGATCTAGGGACAGATACACTGATCTAGGGACAGATACACTGATCTAGGGGACAGATACACTGATCTAGGATCAGAAAAACTGATCTAGGGGACAGATACACTGATCTAGGGGGACAGATACACTGATCTAGGGGGACAGATACACTGATCTAGGGGACAGATACACTGATCTAGGGACAGATACACTGATCTAGGACAGACACTGATCTAGGACAGATACACTGATCTAGGGACAGATACACGATTTGGGGACAGATACACTGATCCAGGGGACAGATACACTGATCCAGGGACAGATACTCGATCTAGGGACAGATTCACTGATCTAGGGACAGACACACTGATCTAGGGGACAGATACACTGATCTAGGGGACAGATACACTGATCTAGGGGACAGACACACTGATCTAGGGGGACAGATACACTGATCTAGGGGGACAGATACACTGACCTAGGGGACAGAGTCACTGATCTAGGGGACAGATACACTGATCTAGGGGGACAGAAACACTGATCTTGGGGACAGATACACAGATCTAGACATACACTGATCTAGGGGGAAAGATACACTGATCTAGGGGACAGAGTCACGGATCTAGGACAGATACACTGATCTAGGGGACAGATACACTGATCTCGGGACAGATATTGATCTAGGGGGACAGATACACTGATCTAAGGGGACAGATACACTGATCTAGGGGACAGATACACTGATCTAGGGGGACAGATACACTGATCTAGGGGGTCAGATACACTGATCTAGGGGGTCAGTACACTGATCTTGGGGGTCAGGTACACTGATCTAGGGGGACAGATACACTGATCTAGGGGTACAGATACAGCTGATTAGGGGAACAGATACACTGATCTGGGGGACAGATACACTGATCTAGGGGGACAGATACACTGATCTAGGGGACAGATACACTGATCTAGGGGACATATACATTGATCTAGGGGGACAGATACACTGATCTAGGGGACAGATACACTGATCTAGGGGACAGATTCACTGATCTAGGGGACAGATACACTGATCTAGGGGACAGATACACTGATCTAGGGGACAGATACACTGATCTAGGGACAGATACACTGACTAGGGGACAGATACACGATCTAGGGGGACAGATACACTGATCTAGGGGACATACACTGATCTAGGGGACAGATACACTGATCTAGGGGGACAGATAAACTGATCTAGGGGACAGATACACTGATCTAGGGGACAGAGTCACTGATCTAGGGGGACAGATACACTGATCTAGGGGACAGAAACACTGATCTAGGGGACAGATACACTGATCTAGGGGACAGATACACTGATCTAGGGGACAGATACACTGATTTGGGGGCAGATACACTGATCTAGGGGACAGAGTCACTGATCTAGGGACAGATACACTGATCTAGGGGGGACAGATACACTGATCTAGTGGACAGATACACTGATCTAAGGGGACAGACACTGATCGAGGGGACAGATACACTGATCTAGGGGGACAGATACAATGATCTAAGGGGACAGATACACTGATCTAGGGGGACAGATACACTGATCTAGGGGACAGATACACTGATCTAGGGGAAACAGATACACTGATCTAGGGGACAGATACACTGATCTAGGGGACAGATACACTGATCTAGGGGACAGATACACTGATCTAGGGGATAGATACACTGATCTAGGGACAGTTACACTGATCTGGGGACAGATACACTGATCTAGGGACAGATACACTGATCTAGGGGACAGATACACTGATCTAGGGGATAGATTCACTGATCTAGGGGACAGATACACTGATCTAGGGGATAGATACACTGATCTACGGGACAGATACACTGATCTAGGGACAGATACACTGATCTAGGGGACAGATACACTGATCTAGGGACAGATTCACTGATCTAGGGAGACAGATACAGTGATATAGGGGACAGATACACTGATCTAGGGGGTCAGATACACTGATCTAGGGGGTCAGATACACTGATCTAGGGGGTCAGATACACTGATCTAGGGGGACAGATACACTGATCTAAGGGGACAGATACACTGATCTAAGGGGACAGATACACTGATCTAGGAGACAGATACACTGACCTAGGGGGACAGATACACTTATCTAGGGGACAGATGCACTGATCTAGGGGACCGATACACTGATCTAGGGTCAGATACAATGATCCAGGAGACAGATACACTGATCTAAGGGGACAGATACACTGATCTAGGGACAGATACAGTGATCTAGGGGGACAGATACATTGATATAGGGGACAGATACAATGATCTAGGGACAGATACACTGATCTAGGGGGACAGATACACTGATCTAAGGGGACACACATACTGATCTAGGGGACAGATACACTGATCTAGGGGGACAGATACACTGATCTCGGGGGACTGATACACTGATCTAAGGGGACAGATACACTGATCTAGGGGGACAGATACACTGATCTAGGGGGACAGATACACTGATCTTGGGGACAGATACACTGATCTAGGGGGACAGATACACTGATCTAGGGGACAGATACACTGATCTAGGGGACAGATACACTGATCTAGGGGACAGATACACTGATCTAGGGGACAGATACACTGATCTAGGGGTCAGATACACTGATCCAGGAGACAGATACACTGATCTAGGGACAGATACACTGATCTAGGGGACAGATACACTGATCTAGGGGACAGATACACTGATCTAGGGGACAGATACACTGATCTAGGGGACAGATACACTGATCTAGGGGACAGATACACTGATCTAGGGGACAGATACACTGATCTAGGGGACAGATACACTGATCCAGGAGACAGATACACTGATCTAGGAGACAGATACACTGATCTAGGGGGACTGATACACTGATCTAAGGGGACAAATATACTGATCTAGGGGACAGATACACTGATCTAGGGGACAGATACACTGATCTAGGGGACAGATACACTGATCTCGGGAGACAGATACACTGATCTCGGGGACAGATACACTGATCTAGGGGGCAGATACACTGATCTAAGGGGACAGATACACTGATCTAAGGGGACAGATACTCTGATCTAGGGACAGATACACTGATCTAGGGACAGATACACTGACCTAGTGACAGATACACTGATCTAGGGGGCGATACACTGATCTAGGGGGACAGATACACTGATCTAGGGGGACAGATACACTGATATAGGGGACAGATACAATGATCTATGGACAGATACACTGATCTAGGGGGACAGATACACTGATCTAAGGGGACAGATACACTGATCTAGGGGACAGATACACTGATCTTGGGGACAGATACACTGATCTAGGGGGACAGATACACTGATCTAGGGGACAGATACACTGATCTAGGGGACAGATACACTGATCTAGGGGACAGATACACTGATCTAGGGGACAGATACACTGATCTAGGGGACAGATACAGTGATCTAGCGGACAGATACACTGATCTAGGGGACAAATACACTGATCTAGGGGACAGATGCACTGATCTAGGGCACAGATACACTGATCCAGGAGACAGATACACTGTTCTAGAGACAGATACACTGATCTAGCGGACAGATACACTGATCTAGGGGACAGATACACTGATCTCGGGGACAGATACACTGATCTCGGGGACAGATACACTGATCTAGGGGACAGATACACTGATCTAGGGGACAGATAAACTGATCTAGGGGACAGATACACTGATCTAGGGACAGATACACTGATCTAGGGGACAGATACACTGATCCAGGAGACAGATACACTGATCTAGGAGACAGATACACTGATCTAGGGGGACTGATACACTGATCTATGGGGACAGATATAGTGATCTAGGGGACAGATACACTGATCTCGGGGACAGATACACTGATCTAGGGGACAGATACACTGATCTAGGGGACAGATACACTGATCTAGGGGACAGATACACTGATCTAGGGGACAGATACACTGATCTAGGGGACAGATACACTGATCTAGGGACAGATACACTGATCTAGGGGGCAGATACACTGATCTAAGGGGACAGATACACTGTTCTCAGGGGACAGATACTCTGATCTAGGGACAGATACACTGATCTAGGGAGACAGATACACTGATCTAGGGGACAGATACACTGATCCAGGAGACACATACACTGATCTAGGGAGACAGATACACTGATCTAGGGGACAGATACACTGATCTAGGGACAGATACACTGATCCAGGAGACAGATACACTGATCCAGGAGACAGATACACTGATCTAGGGAGACAGATACACTGATCTAAGGGGACAGATTCACTGATCTGGGACAGATACACTGATCTAGGGGACAGATACACTGATCTAGGGACAGATACACTGATCTAGGGGGACAGATACACTGATCCAGGGGAGAGATACACTGATCTAGGGGACAGATTCACTGATCTAGGGACAGATACACTGATCTAGGGGACAGATACACTGATCTAGGGGGACAGATACACTGATCTAGGGGACAGATGCACTGATCTAGGGGGACAGATACACTGATCTAGGGGGACGGATACACTGATCTCGGGGGACAGATACACTGATCTCGGGGGACAGATACACTGATCTAGGGGACAGAGTCACTGATCTCAGGGGACAGATACACTGATCTAGGGGGACAGATACACTGATCTAGGGGGGACAGATACACTGATCTAGGGGACAGAGTCACTGATCTAGGGACAGATACACTGATCTAGGGGACAGATACACTGATCTAGGTGGACAGATACACTGATCTAGGGGGACAGATACACTGATCTAGGGGGACAGATACACTGATCTAGGGGGCAGATACACTGATCTAGGGGACAGATACACTGATCTCGGGGGCAGATACACTGATCTAGGGGGCAGATACACTGATCTCGGGGGACAGATACACTGATCTAGGTGGACAGATACACTGATCTAGGGGGACAGGTACACTGATCTAGGGGACAGAGTCACTGATCTAGGGACAGATACACTGATCTAGGGCACAGATACACTGATCTAGGGGGACAGATACACTGATCTAGGGGGCCAGCTGTATCGATTGGAGATCTAACATTCTGAGCGACACTCAAGTTGTATGAGGATACAGACTTTAGTAGGCCTAATTTCAAATAAGCTTCTGGGTGGAACATAGTAGTGGAAGATGGTGGTGTCTGCAGTGCATTGTGCACATGACAATACCAATAGCATCTGCAGAGCAGACCTGTTACATAGGCTATATATGGGCACAATGAGGACATTTCTTATGAATGCTTCCATTGTTGATATAGAAGCTTCGAGGTTGAAATTCCAAGATACTGTCATAGATGATTTCAACTCCTGTGGAGAAGCTTTGCAAGCAAGTAAGAGGAGTACTGAGACCTCATAGATGGTCACTTCTGTTCACTTGGATCAGTGGGTATTTGCTGGCGGTACCCACCAGCACTATGTGCAGAATAGCACAGGTGGGAGAAGCTATCAGACCATCATAAAGCCCTGCACGTCATTTCTGAAAGCAATAATTCTCCAGCAAAGGAGATCCCTGGTGTTGATAAAGGTCCATCATGGTTGGTTACCGATATAAGTGGCAGTCCTTTACCCACTACCGTTTGGCCTGTTCCTATGTGCCCTACTGTGTACAGTCAGATCATGGCTAGTCCGTACTTCAACTCAAATTACAGCCTGTGATCCATATCCCTCAATACCCTTACCTAATAATAATCCAATCATCACGGTGGCATAGTGGTTAGCACTGTTGCCTCACAGCGCCAAGGACCCGGGTTCGAATCCGGCCTCGGGTGACTGTGTGGAGTTTGCACATTCTCCCCGTGTTTGCGTGGGTTTTCTCCGGGTGCTCCGGTTTCCTCCCATAGTCCAAAGATGTGCGAGTTAGGTTGATTGGCTATGATAAATTGACCCTTCGTGTTAGGGGGATTAAATACGCGGGGTTACGGGGATAGGGTGGGATATGTGTTGGTGTAGGGGTTACGGGGATCGGGTGGGATATGTGTCGGTGCAGGCTCGATGGGCCGAAATGGCCTCTATCTGCACTGTGGGGTTTCTGTGATTCTGTGATTCTGTGACAGATACACTGGCCTAGGGGACAGAGTCACTGATCTAGGGACAGATACACTGATCTAGGGGGACAGATACACTGATCTAGGGGGACAGATACACTGATCTAAGGGGACAGATACACTGATCTAGGGGGACAGATACACTGATCTAGGGGACAGATACACTGATCTAGGGGGACAGATACACTGATCTAGGGGGTCAGATACACTGATCTAGGGGACACATACACTGATCTAGGGGACAGATACACTGATCTAGGGGACAGATACACTGATCTGGGGACAGATACACTGATCTAGGGGACAGATACACTGATCCAGGAGGCAGATACACTGATCTAGGGAGACAGATGCACTGATCTAGGGGGACAGATACACTGATCTAAGGTCACACATACACTGATCTAGGGGGACAGATACACTGATCTAGGGGGACAGATACACTGATCCAGGGGACAGATACACTGATCGAGGGGACGGATTCACTGATCTAGGGGACAGATACACTGATCTAGGTGACAGATACACTGATCTAGGGGGAAAGATACACTGATCTAGGGGGACAGATACACTGATCTAGGGGGACAGATACACTGATCTAGGGGACAGATACACTGATCGAGGGGACAGATACACTGATCTAGGGGACAGATACACTGATCTAGGGGACAGATACACTGATCCAGGAGACAGATACACTGATCTAGGGGACAGATACACTGATCTAGGGGACAGATACACTGATCTAGGGGACAGATACACTGATCAAGGGGACAGATACACTGATCTAGAGGACAGATACACTGATCTAGGGGACAGATACACTGATCTAGGGGACAGATACACTGATCCAGGAGACAGATACACTGATCTAGGGAGACAGATACACTGATCTAGGGGGACTGATACACTGATCTAAGGGGACAAATATACTGATCTAGGGGACAGATACACTGATCTAGGGGACAGATACACTGATCTAGGGGACAGATACACTGATCTAAGGGGACAGATACACTGATCTAAGGGGACAGATACACTGATCTAAGGGGACAGATACTCTGATCTAGGGACAGATACACTGATCGAGGGACAGATACACTGACCTAGTGACAGATACACTGATCTAGGGGGCAGATACACTGATCTAGGGGGACAGATACACTGATCTAGGGGGACAGATACACTGATATAGGGGACAGATACAATGATCTATGGACAGATACACTGATCTAGGGGGACAGATACACTGATATAGGGGACAGATACAATGACCTAGGGACAGATACACTGATCTAGGGGGACAGATACACTGATCTAAGGGGACAGATACACTGATCTAAGGGGACAGATACACTGATCTAGGGGACAGATACACTGATCTAGGGGGACAGATACACTGATCTAGGGGGACAGATACACTGATCTAAGGGGACAGATACACTGATCTAGGGGGACAGATACACTGATCTTGGGGACAGATACACTGATCTAGGGGGACAGATACACTGATCTAGGGGACAGATACACTGATCTAGGGGACAGATACACTGATCTAGGGGACAGATACACTGATCTAGGGGACAGATACACTGATCTAGGGGACAGATACACTGATCCAGGAGACAGATACACTGATCTAGGGACAGATACACTGATCTAGGGGACAGATACACTGATCTAGGGGACAGATACACTGATCTAGGGGACAGATACACTGATCTAGGGGACAGATACACTGATCTAGGGGACAGATACACTGATCTAGGGGACAGATACACTGATCTAGGGGACAGATACACTGATCCAGGAGACAGATACACTGATCTAGGGAGACAGATACACTGATCTAGGGGGACTGATACACTGATCTAAGGGGACAGATATAGTGATCTAGGGGACAGATACACTGATCTAGGGGACAGATACACTGATCTAGGGGACAGATACACTGATCTAGAGGACAGATACACTGATCTAGGGGACAGATACACTGATCTAGGGGACAGATACACTGATCTAGGGGGCAGATACACTGATCTAAGGGGACAGATACACTGATCTCAGGGGACAGATACTCTGATCTAGGGACAGATACACTGATCTAGGGACAGATACACTGATCCAGGAGACACATACACTGATCTAGGGAGACAGATACACTGATCTAGGGGACAGATACACTGATCTAGGGACAGATACACTGATCCAGGAGACAGATACACTGATCCAGGAGACAGATACACTGATCTAGGGAGACAGATACACTGATCTAAGGGGACAGATACACTGATCTGGGGACAGATACACTGATCTAGGGGACAGATACACTGATCTAGGGACAGATACACTGATCTAGGGGGACAGATACACTGATCCAGGGGACAGATACACTGATCTAGGGGACAGATTCACTGATCTAGGGACAGATACACTGATCTAGGGGACAGATACACTGATCTAGGGGACAGATACACTGATCTAGGGGACAGATACACTGATCTAGGGGGACAGATACACTGATCTAGGGGGACAGATACACTGATCTAGGGGGACGGATACACTGATCTCGGGGGACAGATACACTGATCTAGGGGGACAGATACACTGATCTAGGGGACAGAGTCACTGATCTCGGGGGACAGATACACTGATCTAGGGGGACAGATACACTGATCTAGGGGGACAGATACACTGATCTAGGGGACAGAGTCACTGATCTAGGGACAGATACACTGATCTAGGGGACAGATACACTGATCTAGGGGGACAGATACACTGATCTAGGGGGACAGATACACTGATCTAGGGGGCAGATACACTGATCTAGGGGACAGATACACTGATCTAGGGGACAGATACACTGTTCTAGGGGGCAGATACACTGATCTCGGGGGACAGATACACTGATCTAGGGGGACAGATACACTGATCTAGGGGGACAGATACACTGATCTACGGGACAGAGTCACTGATCTAGGGACAGATACACTGATCTAGGGCACAGATACACTGATCTAGGGGGACAGATACACTGATCTAGGGGGCCAGCTGTATCGATTGGAGATCTAACATTCTGAGCGACACTCAAGTTGTATGAGGATACAGACTTTAGTAGGCCTAATTTCAAATAAGCTACTGGGTGGAACATAGTAGTGGAAGATGGTGGTGTCTGCAGTGCATTGTGCACATGACAATACCAATAGCATCTGCAGAGGAGACCTGTTACATAGGCTATATATGGGCACAATGAGGACATTTCTTATGAATGCTTCCATTGTTGATATAGAAGCTTCGAGGTTGAAATTCCAAGATACTGTCATAGATGATTTCAACTCCTGTGGAGAAGCTTTGCAAGCAAGTAAGAGGAGTACTGAGACCTCATAGATGGTCACTTCTGTTCACTTGGATCAGTGGGTATTTGCTGGCGGTACCCACCAGCACTATGTGCAGAATAGCACAGGTGGGAGAAGCTATCAGACCATCATAAAGCCCTGCACGTCATTTCTGAAAGCAATAATTCTCCAGCAAAGGAGATCCCTGGTGTTGATAAAGGTCCATCATGGTTGGTTACCGATATAAGTGGCAGTCCTTTACCCACTACCATTTGGCCTGTTCCTATGTGCCCTACTGTGTACAGTCAGATCATGGCTAGTCCGTACTTCAACTCAAATTACAGCCTGTGATCCATATCCCTCAATACCCTTACCTAATAATAATCCAATCATCACGGTGGCATAGTGGTTAGCACTGTTGCCTCACAGCGCCAAGGACCCGGGTTCGAATCCGGCCTCGGGTGACTGTCTGTGTGGGATTTGCACATTCTCCCCGTGTTTGCGTGGGTTTTCTCCGGGTGCTCCGGTTTCCTCCCACAGTCCAAAGATGTGCGAGTTAGGTTGATTGGCTATGATAAATTGACCCTTTGTGTTAGGGGGATTAAATACGTGGGGTTACGGGGATAGGGTGGGATATGTGTTGGTGTAGGGGTTACGGGGATCGGGTGGGATATGTGTCGGTGCAGGCTCGATGGGCCGAAATGGCCTCTATCTGCACTGTGGGGTTTCTGTGATTCTGTGACAGATACACTGGCCTAGGGGACAGAGTCACTGATCTAGGGACAGATACACTGATCTAGGGGGACAGATACACTGATCTAAGGGGACAGATACACTGATCTAGGGGGACAGATACACTGATCTAAGGGGACAGATACACTGATCTAGGGGGACAGATACACTGATCTAGGGGGACAGATACACTGATCTAGGGGACAGATACACTGATCTAGGGGGTCAGATACACTGATCTAGGGGACACATACACTGATCTAGGGGACAGATACACTGATCTAGGGGACAGATACACTGATCTAGGGGACAGATACACTGATCTGGGGACAGATACACTGATCTAGGGGACAGATACACTGATCCAGGAGGCAGATACACTGATCTAGGGAGACAGATGCACTGATCTAGGGGGACAGATACACTGATCTAAGGTCACACATACACTGATCTAGGGGGACAGATACACTGATCTAGGGGGACAGATACACTGATCCAGGGGACAGATACACTGATCTAGGGGACAGATACACTGATCTAGGTGACAGATACACTGATCTAGGGGGAAAGATACACTGATCTAGGGGGACAGATACACTGATCTAGGGGGACAGATACACTGATCGAGGGGACAGAGTCACTGATCTAGGGACAGACACACTGATCTAGGGGACAGATACACTGATCTAGGGGGAAAGATACACTGGTCTAGGGGGACAGATACACTGATCTAGGGGTCAGAGTCACTGATCTAGGGGGACAGATACACTGATCTAGGGGACAGAGTCACTGATCTAGGGACAGATACACTGATCTAGGGGAACAGATACACTGATCTAGGGGACAGATACACTGATCTAGGGGGACAGATACACTGATCTAGGGGGACAGATACACTGATCTAGGGGGACAGATACAGTGATCTAGGGGGACAGATACACTGATCTAGGGGACAGAGTCACTGATCTAGGGACAGATACACTGATCTAGGGGGACAGATACACTGATCTAAGGGGACAGATACACTGATCTAGGGGGACAGATACACTGATCTAGGGGGACAGATACACTGATCTAGGGGGACAGATAGACTGATCTAGGGGACAGATACACTGATCTAGGGGACAGATACACTGATCTAGGGGACAGATACACTGATCTAGGGATAGATACACTGATCTAGGGGACAGATACACTGATCTAGGGGACAGATACACTGATCTAGGGTACAGATACACTGATCTAGGGGACAGATACACTGATCCAGGAGACAGATACACTGATCTAGGGAGACAGATACACTGATCTAGGGGGACAGATACACTGATCTAAGGGGACAGATACACTGATCTAGGGGACAGATACACTGATCTAGGGGACAGAGTCACTGATCTATGGGGGCAGATACACTGATCTAAGGGGACAGATACTCGGATCTAGGGACAGATACACTGATCTAGGGACATATACATTGATCCAGGAGACACATACACTGATCTAGGGAGACAGATACACTGATCTAGGGGACAGATACACTGATCTAGGGACAGATACACTGATCCAGGAGACAGATACACTGATCTAGGGAGAGAGATACACTGATCGAAGGGGACAGATACACTGATCTAGGGACAGATACCCTGATCTAGGGACAGATACACTGATCGAGGGGACAGATTCACTGATCTAGGGGGACAGAAGCACTGATCTAGGGAGACAGATACACTGATCTAGGGGGACAGAAGCACTGATCTAGGGGACAGATACACTGATCTAGGGGACAGATACACTGATCTAGAGGGACAGATACACTGATCTAGGGGACAGATACATTGATCTAGGGGACAGATACACTGATCTAGGGGACAGATACACTGATCTAGGGGGCAGATACACTGATCTAGGGGGACAGATACACTGATCTAGGGGGACAGATACACTGATCTTGGGGACAGAGTCACTGATCTAGGGGGACAGATACACTGATCAAGGGGGACAGATACACTAATCTAGGGGGACAGATACACTGATCTAGGGGACAGATACACTGATATAGGGGACAGATACACTGATCTAGGGACAGATACACTGATCTAGAGGACAGAGTCACTGATCTAGGGACAGACACACTGATCTAGGGGGACAGATACACTGATCTAGGGGACAAATACACTGATCTAGGGGGACAGATACACTGATCTAAGGGGACAGATACACTGATCTAGGGGGACAGATACACTGATCTAGGGGGACAGATACACTGATCTAGGGAGAGATACACTGATCTAGGGGACAGATACACTGATCTAGGGAGAGATACACTGATCTAGGGGACAGATACACTGATCTAGGGAACAGATACACTGATCTAGGGACAGATACACTGATCTAGGGGACAGATACACTGTTCTAGGGGGACAGATACACTGATCTAGGGGGACAGATACACTGATCTAGGGGACAGAGTCAATGATCTAGGGACAGATACACTGATCTAGGGGGACAGATACACTGATCTAAGGGGACAGATACACTGATCTAGGGGACAGATACACTGATCTAGGGGGACAGATACACTGATCTAGGGGGACAGATACACTGATCAAGGGACAGATACACTGATCGAGGGGACAGATACACTGATCTAGGGGACAGATACACTGATCTAGGGGACAGATACACTGATCTAGGGGACAGATACACTGATCTAGGGGACAGATACACTGATCTAGGGAGACAGATACACTGATCTAGGGGACAGATACACTGATCTTGGGACAGATACACTGATCTAGGGGGCAGATACACTGATCTAGGGGGCAGATACACTGATCTAGGGGGCAGATACACTGATCTAGGGACAGATACACTGATCTACAGGAGAGATGCACAGATCCAGGAGACAGATACACTGATCTAGGGAGACAGATACACTGATCTAGGGGGACAGATACACTGATCTAGGGGGACAGATACACTGATCTGAGGGAACAGATACACTTATCTAGGGGACAGGTACACTGATCATGGGGACAGATACACTGATCTAGGGGACAGATACACTGATCTAGGGGGGCAGATACGCTGATCTAAGGGGACAGATACTCTGATCTAGGGACAGATACACTGATCTAGGGATAGATACACTGATCTAGGGACAGATACACTGATCCAGGAGACACATACACTGATCTAGGGAGACAGATACACTGATCTAGGGGACAGATACACTGATCTAGGGACAGATACACTGATCCAGGAGACAGATACACTGATCTATGGAGAGAGATACATTGATCTAGGGGGACAGAAGCACTGATCTAGGGGACAGATACACTGATCTAGGGGACAGATACACTGAACTAGGGGACAGATACACTGATCTAGGGGACATATACACTGATCTAGGGGACAGATACACTGATCTAGGGGACAGATACACTGATCTAGGGGACAGATTCACTGATCTAGGGGACAGATACACTGATCTAGGGGACAGATACACTGATCTAGGGGACAGATACACTGATCGAGGAGTCAGATACACTGATCTCGGAGTCAGATACACTGATCTAGGGGACAGATACACTGATCTAGGGGGACAGGTATACTGATCTAGGGGACAGATACACTGATCTAGGGGACAGATACACTGATCCATGGGGCAGACATACTGATCTAGGGACAGATACACTGATCCAGGAGACACATACACTGATCTAGGGAGACAGATACACTGATCCAGGGGACAGATACACTGATCTAGCGACAGATACACTGATCCAGGAAACAGATACACTGATCTAGGGAGACAGATACACTGATCTAAGGGGACAGATACACTGATCTAGGGGACAGATACGTTGATCTAGGGACAGATACACTGATCTCGGGGGACAGATACACTGTTCCAGGGGACAGATACACTGATCTAGGGGACAGATTCACTGATCTAGGGGACAGATACACTGATCTAGGGGACAGATACACTGATCTAGGGGGACAGATACACTGATCTAGGGGGACAGATACACTGATCTAGGGGGACAGATACACTGATCTAGGGGACAGGGTCACTGATCTAGGGGGACAGATACACTGATCTAGGGGGACAGATACACTGACCTAGGGGACAGAGTCACTGATCTAGGGGACAGATATACTGATCTAGGGGACAGATACACTAATCTAGGGGGACAGATACACTGATCTAGGGGGACAGATACACTGATCTAGGGGACAGAGTCACTGATCTAGGGATAGATACACTGATCTAGGGGGACAGATACACTGATCTAGGGGACAGATACACTGCTCTAGGGGGACAGATACACTGATCTAGGGGACAGATACACTGATCTAGGGGACAGATACACTGATCTAGGGGACAGATACACTGATCTAGGGGACAGATACACTGATCTAGGGGACAGATACACTGATCCAGGAGACAGAGACACTGATCTAGGGGACAGATACACTGATCTAGGGGACAGATACACTGATCTAGGGGACAGATACACTGATCTCGGGGGGCAGATACACTGATCTAAGGGGCAGATACTCTGATCTAGGGACAGATACACTGATCTAGGGACAGATACACTGATCCAGGGACAGATACACTGATCCAGGAGACACATGCACTGATCTAGGGAGACAGATACACTGATCTAGGGGACAGATACACTGATCTAGGGACAGATACACTGATCCAGGAGACAGATACACTGATCTATGGAGAGAGATACACTGATCGAAGGGGACAGATACACTGATCTAGGGACAGATACACTGATCTAGGGGGCAGATACACTGATCTAGGGGGACAGATACACTGATCTTGGGGGACAGATTCCCTGATCTAGGGGACAGATACATTGATCTAGGGACAGATACACTGATCTAGGGGACAGATTCACTGATCTAGGGGGACAGAAGCACTGATCGAGGGAGACAGATACACTGATCTAGGGGGACAGAAGCACTGATCTAGGGGACAGATATACTGATGTAGGGGACAGATACACTGATCTAGGGGACAGATACACTGATATAGGGGACATATACACTGATGTAGGGGACAGATACACTGATCTAGGGGACAGATACACTGATCTAGGGGACAGATACACTGATCTAGGGGACAGATACACTGATCTAGGGGACAGATACACTGATCTAGGGGACAGATACACTGATCTAGGGGACAGATACACTGATCTAGGGACAGATACACTGATCCAGGAGACACATACACTGATCTAGGGAGACAGGTACACTGATCTAGGGGACAGATACACTGATCTAGGGACAGATACACTGATCCAGGAGACAGATACACTGATCTATGGAGAGAGATACACTGATCTAGGGGGACAGAAGCACTGATCTAGGGGACAGATACACTGATCTAGGGGACAGATTCACTGAACTAGGGGACAGATACACTGATCTAGGGGACATATACACTGATCTAGGGGACAGATACACTGATCTAGGGGACAGATACACTGATCTAGGGGACAGATACACTGATCTATGGGACAGATACACTGATCTAGGGGACAGATACACTGATCGAGGAGTCAGATACACTGATCTCGGAGTCAGATACACTGATCTAGGGGACAGATACACTGATCTAGGGGGACAGATATACTGATCTAGGGGACAGATACACTGATCTAGGGGACAGATACACTGATCCATGGGGCAGACATACTGATCTAGGGACAGATACACTGATCCAGGAGACACATACACTGATCTAGGGAGACAGATACACTGATCCAGGGGACAGATACACTGATCTAGCGACAGATACACTGATCCAGGAGACAGATACACTGATCCAGGAGACAGATACACTGATCTAGGGAGACAGATACACTGATCTAAGGGGACAGATACACTGATCTAGGGGACAGATACGTTGATCTAGGGACAGATACACTGATCTCGGGGGACAGATACACTGTTCCAGGGGACAGATACACTGATCTAGGGGACAGATTCACTGATCTAGGGGACAGATACACTGATCTAGGGGACAGATACACTGATCTAGGGGGACAGATACACTGATCTAGGGGGACAGATACACTGATCTAGGGGGACAGATACACTGATCTAGGGGACAGGGTCACTGATCTAGGGGGACAGATACACTGATCTAGGGGGACAGATACACTGACCTACGGGACAGAGTCACTGATCTAGGGGACAGATATACTGATCTAGGGGACAGATACACTAATCTAGGGGGACAGATACACTGATCTAGGGGGACAGATACACTGATCTAGGGGACAGAGTCACTGATCTAGGGATAGATACACTGATCTAGGGGGACAGATACACTGATCTAGGGGACAGATACACTGCTCTAGGGGGACAGATACACTGATCTAGGGGACAGATACACTGATCTAGGGGACAGATACACTGATCTAGGGGACAGATACACTGATCTAGGGGACAGATACACTGATCTAGGGGACAGATACACTGATCCAGGAGACAGAGACACTGATCTAGGGGACAGATACACTGATCTAGGGGACAGATACACTGATCTAGGGGACAGATACACTGATCTAGGGGGGCAGATACACTGATCTAAGGGGACAGATACTCTGATCTAGGGACAGATACACTGATCTAGGGACAGATACACTGATCCAGGGACAGATACACTGATCCAGGAGACACATGCACTGATCTAGGGAGACAGATACACTGATCTAGGGGACAGATACACTGATCTAGGGACAGATACACTGATCCAGGAGACAGATACACTGATCTATGGAGAGAGATACACTGATCGAAGGGGACAGATACACTGACCTAGGGACAGATACACTGATCTAGGGGACAGATACACTGATCTAGGGGGACAGATACACTGATCTTGGGGGACAGATTCCCTGATCTAGGGGACAGATACATTGATCTAGGGACAGATACACTGATCTAGGGGACAGATTCACTGATCTAGGGGGACAGAAGCACTGATCGAGGGAGACAGATACACTGATCTAGGGGGACAGAAGCACTGATCTAGGGGACAGATATACTGATGTAGGGGACAGATAAACTGATCTAGGGGACAGATACACTGATATAGGGGACATATACACTGATGTAGGGGACAGATACACTGATCTAGGGGACAGATACACTGATCTAGGGGACAGATACACTGATCTAGGGGACAGATACACTGATCTAGGGGACAGATACACTGATCTAGGGGACAGATACACTGATCTAGGGGACAGATACACTGATCTAGGGGACAGATACACTGATCTTGGAGTCAGATACACTGATCTAGGAGTCAGATACACTGATCTAGGAGTCAGATACACTGATCTAGGGGACAGATATACTGATCTAGGGGACAGATGCACTGATCTAGGGGACAGAAACACTGATCTAGGGGACAGATACACTGATCTAGGTGGCAGAGACACTGATCTAAGGGGACAGATACTCTGATCTAGGGACAGATACACTGATCTAGGGACAGATACACTGATCCAGGAGACACATACACTGATCTAGGGGACAGATACACTGATCTAGCGACAGACACACTGATCCAGGAGACAGATACACTGATCTAGGGAGACAGATACACTGATCTAAGGGGACAGATACACTGATCTAGGGACAAATACACAGATCCAGGGGACAGATACGTTGATCTAGGGACAGATACACTGATCTAGGGGGACAGATACACTGATCCAGGGGACAGATACACTGATGTAGGGGGACAGATACACTGATCTAGGGGGACAGATACACTGATCTAGGGCGACAGATACACTGATCTAGGGGGACAGATACGCTGATCTAGGGGACAGAGTCACTGATCTAGGGGGACAGATACACTGATCTAGGGGGACAGATACACTGATCTAGGGGGACAGATACACTGATCTAGGGAGAGATACACTGATCTAGGGGACAGATACACTGATCTAGGGAGAGATACACTGATCAAGGGACAGATACACTGATCTAGGGGACAGATACACTGATCTAGTGGGACAGATACACTGATCTATTGGACAGATACACTGATCCAGGAGACAGATACACTGATCTAGGGAGACAGATACACTGATCTAGGGGGACAGCTACACTGATCTAAGGGGACAGATATACTGATCTAGGGGACAGATACACTGATCTAGGGGACAGATACACTGATCTAGGGGACAGATACACTGATCTAGGGGGCAGATACACTGATCTAAGGGGACAGATACACTGATCTAGGGACATATACACTGATCTAGGGACAGATACACTGATCTAGGGAACAGATACACTGATCTAGGGACAGATACACTGATCTAGGGGGACAGATACACTGATCTAGGGGGACAGATACACTGATCTAGGGGACAGATACACTGATCGAGGGGACAGATACACTGATCTAGGGGGACAGATACACTGATCTAGGGGACAGATACACTGATCTAGGGGACAGATACACTGATCTAAGGGGACAGATACACTGATCTAGGGGACTGATACACTGATCTAGGGGGACAGATACACTGATCTAGGGGACAGATACACAGATCGAGGGGACAGATACACTGATCGAGGGGACAGATACACTGATCTAGGGGGACAGATACACTGATCTAGGGGACAGATTCACTGATCTAGGGGACAGATACACTGATCTAGGGGACAGATACACTGATCTAGGGGACAGATAAACTGATCTAGGGAGACAGATACACTGATCTAGGGGGACAGATACACTGATCTAAGGGAACAGATACACTGATCTAGGGGACAGGTACACTGATCATGGGGACAGATACACTGATCTAGGGGGGCAAATACACTGATCTAGGGGGGCAGATATGCTGATCTAAGGGGACAGATGCTCTGATCTAGGGACAGATACACTGATCTAGGGACAGATACACTGATCCAGGAGACAGATACACTGATCTATGGAGAGAGATACACTGATCTAGGGGGACAGAAGCACTGATCTAGGGGACAGATACACTGATCTAGGGGACAGATACACTGATCTAGGGGACAGATACACTGATATAGGGGACATATACACTGATCTAGGGGACAGATACACTGATCTAGGGGACAGATACACTGATCTAGGGGACAGATACACTGATCTAGGGGACAGATATACTGATCTAGGGGACAGATACACTGATCTAGGGGACAGATACACTGATCTAGGGGACAGATACACTGATCTAGGAGTCAGATACACTGATCTAGGAGTCAGATACACTGATCTCGGGGACAGATACACTGATCTAGGGGGACAGATACACTGATCTAAGGGGACAGATTTCCTGATCTAGGGGACAGATACACTGATCTAGGGGACAGATACACTGATCTAGGGGGCAGATACACTGATCTAGGGACAGATACACTGATCCAGGAGACACATACACTGATCTAGGGGACAGATACACTGATCTAGCGACAGACACACTGATCCAGGAGACAGATACACTGATCTAGGGAGACAGATACACTGATCTAAGGGGACAGATACACTGATCTAGGGACAAATACACTGATCCAGGGGACAGATACGTTGATCTAGGGACAGATACACTGATCTAGGGGGACAGATACACTGATCCAGGGGACAGATACACTGATGTAGGGGGACAGATACACTGATCTAGGGGGACAGATACACTGATCTAGGGCGACAGATACACTGATCTAGGGGGACAGATACGCTGATCTAGGGGACAGAGTCACTGATCTAGGGGGACAGATACACTGATCTAGGGGGACAGATACACTGATCTAGGGGGACAGATACACTGATCTAGGGAGAGATACACTGATCTAGGGGACAGATACACTGATCTAGTGGGACAGATACACTGATCTATTGGACAGATACACTGATCCAGGAGACAGATACACTGATCTAGGGAGACAGATACACTGATCTAGGGGGACAGCTACACTGATCTAAGGGGACAGATATACTGATCTAGGGGACAGATACACTGATCTAGGGGACAGATACACTGATCTAGGGGACAGATACACTGATCTAGGGGGCAGATACACTGATCTAAGGGGACAGATACACTGATCTAGGGACATATACACTGATCTAGGGACAGATACACTGATCTAGGGAACAGATACACTGATCTAGGGACAGATACACTGATCTAGGGGGACAGATACACTGATCTAGGGGGACAGATACACTGATCTAGGGGACAGATACACTGATCGAGGGGACAGATACACTGATCTAGGGGGACAGATACACTGATCCAGGGGACAGATACACTGATCTAGGGGACAGATACACTGATCTAAGGGGACAGATACACTGATCTAGGGGACTGATACACTGATCTAGGGGGACAGATACACTGATCTAGGGGACAGATACACTGATCGAGGGGACAGATACACTGATCGAGGGGACAGATACACTGATCTAGGGGGACAGATACACTGATCTAGGGGACAGATTCACTGATCTAGGGGACAGATACACTGATCTAGGGGACAGATACACTGATCTAGGGGACAGATACACTGATCTAGGGAGACAGATACACTGATCTAGGGGGACAGATACACTGATCTAAGGGAACAGATACACTGATCTAGGGGACAGGTACACTGATCATGGGGACAGATACACTGATCTAGGGGGGCAAATACACTGATCTAGGGGGGCAGATATGCTGATCTAAGGGGACAGATGCTCTGATCTGGGGACAGATACACTGATCTAGGGACAGATACACTGATCCAGGAGACAGATACACTGATCTATGGAGAGAGATACACTGATCTAGGGGGACAGAAGCACTGATCTAGGGGACAGATACACTGATCTAGGGGACAGATACACTGATCTAGGGGACAGATACACTGATATAGGGGACATATACACTGATCTAGGGGACAGATACACTGATCTAGGGGACAGATACACTGATCTAGGGGACAGATACACTGATCTAGGGGACAGATATACTGATCTAGGGGACAGATACACTGATCTAGGGGACAGATACACTGATCTAGGGGACAGATACACTGATCTAGGAGTCAGATACACTGATCTAGGAGTCAGATACACTGATCTCGGGGACAGATACACTGATCTAGGGGGACAGATACACTGATCTAAGGGGACAGATTTCCTGATCTAGGGGACAGATACACTGATCTAGGGGACAGATACACTGATCTAGGGGGCAGATACACTGATCTAGGGACAGATACACTGATCTAGGGACAGATACACTGATCCAGGAGACACATACACTGATCTAGGGAGTCAGATACACTGATCTAGGGGACAGATACAATGATCTAGCGACAGATACACTGATCCAGGAGACAGATACACTGATCCAGGAGACAGATACACTGATCTAGGGAGACAGATACACTGATCTAAGGGGACAGATACACTGATCTAGGGACAGATACACTGATCTAGGGGACAGATACGTTGATCTCGGGACAGATACACTGATTTCGGGGGACAGATACACTGATCCAGGGGACAGATACACTGATCTAGGGGACAGATTCACTGATCTAGGGGACAGATACACTGATCTAGGGGACAGATACACTGATCTAGGGGGACAGATACACTGATCTAGGGGGACAGATACACTGATCTAGGGGGACAGATACACTGGTCTAGGGGACAGGGTCACTGATCTAGGGGGACAGATACACTGATCTAGGGGGACAGATACACTGACCTAGGGGACAGAGTCACTGATCTAGGGACAGATATACTGATCTAGGGGACAGATACACTAATCCAGGGGGACAGATACACTAATCTAGGGGGACAGATACACTGATCTAGGGGACAGAGTCACTGATCTAGGGGACAGAGTCACTGATCAAGGGATAGATACACTGATCTAGGGGACAGATACACTGCTCTAGGGGGACAGATACACTAATCTAGGGGAGAGATACACTGATCTAGGGGACAGATACACTGATCTAGGGGACAGATACACTGATCTTGGGGACAGATACACTGATCTAGGGAGACAGATACACTGATCTAGGGAGACAGATACACTGATCCAGGAGACAGAGACACTGATCTAGGGGACAGATACACTGATCTAGGGGACAGCTGCACTGATCTAGGGGACAGATACACTGATCTAGGGGGGCAGGTACACTGATCTAAGGGGACAGATACTCTGATCTACGGACAGATACACTGATCTAGGGACAGATACACTGATCCAGGAGACACATGCACTGATCTAGGGAGACAGATACACTGATCTAGGGGACAGATACACTGATCTAGGGACAGATACACTGATCCAGGAGACAGATACACTGATCTATGGAGAGAGATACACTGATCGAAGGGGACAGATACACTGATCTAGGGACAGATACACTGATCTAGGGGACAGATACACTGATCTAGGGGGACAGATACACTGATCTAGGGGGACAGATTCCCTGATCTAGGGGACAGATACATTGATCTAGGGGACAGATACATTGATCTAGGGACAGATACACTGATCTAGGGGACAGATTCACTGATCTAGGGGGAAAGAAGCACTGATCTAGGGAGACAGATACACTGATCGAGGGGGACAGAAGCACTGATCTCGGGGACAGATACACTGATCTAGGGGACAGATGCACTGATCGAGGGGACAGATACACTGATATAGGGGACATATACACTGATCTAGGGGACAGATACACTGATCCAGGGGACAGATACACTGATCCAGGGGACAGATACACTGATCTAGGGGACAGATACACTGATCTTGGGGACAGATACACTGATCTTGGGGACAGATACACTGATCTAGGGGACAGATACACTGATCTAGGGGACAGATACACTGAACTAGGGGACAGATACACTGATCTAGGTGACAGATACACTGATCTTGGGGACAGATACAATGATCTGGGGGACAGATACACTGATCTAGGGGACAGATACACTGATCTAGGAGTCAGATACACTGATCTAGGAGTCAGATGCACTGATCTAGGAGTCAGATACACTGATCTAGGGGACAGATACACTGATCTAGGGGACAGATACACTGATCTAGGAGGACAGATACACTGATCTAAGGGGACAGATATACTGATCTAGGGGACAGATGCACTGATCTAGGGGACAGAAACACTGATCTAGGGGACAGATACACTGATCTAGGTGGCAGATACACTGATCTAAGGGGACAGATACTCTGATCTAGGGACAGATACACTGATCTAGGGACAGATACACTGATCCAGGAGACACATACACTGATCTAGGGGACAGATACACTGATCTAGCGACAGACACACTGATCCAGGAGACAGATACACTGATCCAGGAGACAGATACACTGATCTAGGGAGACAGATACACTGATCTAAGGGGACAGATACACTGATCTAGGGACAGATACACTGATCCAGGGGACAGATACGCTGATCTAGGGACAGATACACTGATCTAGGGGGACAGATACACTGATCCAGGGGACAGATACACTGATCTAGTGGACAGATTCACTGATCTAGGGGACAGATACACTGATCTAGGGGACAGATACACTGATCTAGGGGGACAGATACACTGATCTAGGGGGACAGATACACTGATCTAGGGGGACAGATACACTGATCTAGGGGGACAGATACGCTGATCTAGGGGACAGAGTCACTGATCTAGGGGGACAGATACACTGATCTAGGGAGACAGATACACTGATCTAGGGGACAGATTCACTGATCTCGGGACAGATACACTGATCTAGGGGGACAGATACACTGATCTAGGGGACAGATACACTGATCTAGGGGGACAGATACACTGATCTAGGGGACAGATACACTGATCTAGGGGACAGATACACTGATCTAGGGGACAGATACACTGATCTAGGGGGCAGATACACTGATCTAGGGGGCAGATACACTGATCAACGGACAGATACACTCATCTAGGGTACAGATACACTGATCCAGGAGACACATACACTGATCTAGGGAGACAAATACACTGATCTAGGGGACAGATACACTGATCTAGGGACAGATACACTGATCTAGGGAGAGAGATACACTGAGCGAAGGGGACAGATACACTGATCTCGGGACAGATACACTGATCTAGGGGACATATACACTGATCTAGGGGTCAGATACACAGAGCTAGGGGGACAGATTCCCTGATCTAGGGGACAGATACATTGATCTAGGGACAGATACACTGATCTAGGGGACAGATTCACTGATCTAGGGGACAGATACACTGATATAGGGGACAAATACACTGATCTAGGGGACAGATACACTGATCTAGGGGGACAGATACACTGATCTAGGGGACAGATACACTGATCTAGGGGGACAGATACACTGATCTAGGGGGACAGATACACTGATCTAGGGGGACAGATACACTGATCTAGGGGGACAGATACACTGATCTAGGGGGACAGATACACTGATCTCGGGGGACAGATACACTGATCTAGGGACAGATACACTGATCTAGGGGACAGATACACTGATCTAGGGGACAGATACACTGATCTAGGGGACAGATACACTGATCTAGTGGACAGATACACTGATCTAGGGGACAGATACACTGATCTAGGGGGACAGATACACTGATCTATGGGACAGATACACTGATCTAGGGCGACAGATACACTGATCTAGAGGGACAGATACACTGATCTAGGGGGACAGATACACTGATCTAGGGGGACAGATACACTGATCTGGGGCACAGGTACACTCATTTAGGGGGACAGATACACTCATCTAGGGGGGCAGATACACTGATCTAGGCGGTCAGATGCACTGATCTAGGGGGACAGATACACTGATCTAAGGGGACAGATACACTGATCTAGGTGACAGATACACTGATCTAGGGGACAGATACACTGATCTAGGGACAGATACACTGATCTAGGGGACAGATACACTGATCTTGGGGACAGATACACTGATCTAGGGGACAGATACACTGATCCAGGAGACAGATACACTGATCTAGGGAGGCAGATGCACTGATCTAGGGATACAGATACACTGATCTAGGGGAACAGATACACTGATCTAAGGGGACAGATACACTGATCTAGGGGACACATACACTGATCTAGGGGACAGATACACTGATCTCGGGGGCAGATACACTAATCTATGGGACAGATACACTGATCTAGGGAGACAGATACACTGATCTAGGGGGACAGATACACTGATCTAGGGGGACAGATACACTGATCTAGGGAGTCAGATACACTGATGTAGGGGGTCAGATACACTGATCGAGGGGGGACAGATACACTGATCTAGGGGGACAGATACATTGATCTAAGGGGACAGCTGCACTGATCTAAGGGGACAGATATACTGATCTAGGGGACAGATACACTGATCTAGGGGGACAGATACACTGATCTAGGGGGCAGATACACTGATTTGGGGGACAGATACATTGATCTAGGGACAGATACACTGATCTAGGGGGACAGATACACTGATCTAGGGACAGATACACTGATGTAGGGGAACAGATACACTGATCCAGGGGACAGAGACACTGATCTAGGGGACGGATACACTGATCTAGGGAGAGAGATACACTGATCGAAGGGGACAGATACCCTGACCTAGGGACAGATACACTGATCTAGGGGACATATACACTGATCTAGGGGTCAGATACACTGATCTAGGGGGACAGATTCCCTGATCCAGGGGACAGATACATTGATCTCGGGACAGATACACTGATCTAGGGGACAGATTCACTGATCTAGGGGGACAGAAGCACTGATCTAGGAGGACAGATACACTGATCTAGGGAGACAGATCCACTGATCTAGGGGGACAGAATCACTGATCTAGGGGACAGATACACTGATCTAGGGGACAGATACACTGATCTAGGGGGACAGATACACTGATATAGGGGACAAATACACTGATATAGGGGACAGATACACTGACCTAGGGACAGATACACTGATCTAGGGGACATATACACTGACCTAAGGGTCAGATACACTGATCTAGGGGGACAGATTCCCTGATCTAGGGGACAGATACATTGATCTAGGGACAGATACACTGATCTAGGGGACATATTCACTGATCTAGGGGGACAGAAGCACTGATCTAGGGAGACAGATACATTGATCCATGGAGACAGATCCACTGATCTAGGGGGACAGAAGCACTGATCTAGGGGGACAGATACACTGAGCTTGGGGACAGATACACTGATCTGGGGGACAGATACACTGATCTAGGGGGACAGATACACTGATATAGGGGACAAATACACTGATTTTGGGGACAGATACACTGATCTAGGGGGACAGATACACTTATCTACGGGACAGATGCACTGATCTAGGGGGACAGATACACTGATCTAGGGGGACAGATACACTGATCTAGGGGGACAGATACACTGATCTAGGGGGACAGATACACTGATCTAGGGCCAGATACACTGATCTAGGGGACAGATACACTGATCTAGGGGGACAGATACACTGATCTAGGGGGACCGATACACTGATCTAGGGGGACAGATACACTGATCTAGGGGGACAGATACACTGATCTAGGGACATATACACTGATCTAGGGGACAAAAAGACTGATCTAGGGGACAGATACACTGATCTAGGGGGGACAGATACACTGATCTAGGGGACAGATACACTGCTCTAGGTGGACAGATACACTGATCGAGGGGACAGATACACTGATCTAGGGGGACAGATACACTGATCTAGGGGGACAGATACACTGATCTAGGGGACAGATACACTGATCTAGGGGGACAGATACACTGATCTAGGGGACAGATACACTGATCTAGGGGACAGATACACTGATCTAGGGGACAGATACACTCATCTAGGGGGTCAGATACACTGATCTAGGGGGTCAGATACACTGATCTAGGGGGACAGATACACTGATCTAGGGACAGATACACTGATCTAGGGGACAGATACACTGATCTAGGGGGACAGATACACTGATCTAGGGGACAGATACACTGATCTAGGGGACAGATACACTGATCTAGGGGACAGATACACTGATCTAGGGGACAGATACACTCATCTAGGGGGTCAGATACACTGATCTAGGGGGACAGATACACTGATCTAGGGGACAGATACACTGATCTAGGCGGTCAGATACACTGATCTAAGGGGACAGATACACTGATCTAGGGGACAGATACACTGATCTAGGTGACAGATACACTGATCTAGGGGACAGATACACTGAGCTAGGGGACAGATACACTGATCTAGGGGACAGATACACTGATCTAGGGGACAGATACACTGATCTAGGGGACAGATACACTGATCTAGGGGACAGATACACTGATCTAGGGGACAGATACACTGATCTAGGGGACAGATACACTGATCTAGGGGACAGATACACTGATCCAGGAGACAGATACACTGATGCAAGGTGACAGAAGCACTGATCTAGGGGATAGATACACTGATCTAGGGGACAGATACACTGATCTAGGGGACATATACATTGATCTCGGGACAGATACACTGATCTAGGGGACAGATTCACTGATCTAGGGGGACAGAAGCACTGAACTAGGGGACAGATACACTGATCTAGAGAGACAGATACACTGATCTTGGGACAGATACACTGATCTAGGGGGACAGATACACTGATATAAGGGACAAATACACTGATGTAGGGGACAGATACACTGATCTAGGGGACAGATACACTGATCTCAGGGGACAGATACACTGATCTAGGGGACAGATACACTGATCTAGTGGACAGATACACTGATCTAGGGGACAGATACACTGATCTAGGGGGACAGATACACTGATCTAGGGGACAGATACACTGATCTAGGGCGACAGATACACTGATCTAGAGGGACAGATACACTGATCTAGGGGGACAGATACACTGATCTAGGGGGACAGATACACTGATCTGGGGCACAGGTACACTCATTTAGGGGGACAGATACACTCATCTAGGGGGGCAGATACACTGATCTAGGCGGTCAGATACACTGATCTAGGGGGACAGATACACTGATCTAAGGGGACAGATACACTGATCTAGGTGACAGATACACTGATCTTTGGGGGACAGATACACTGATCTAGGGGACAGATACACTGATCTAGGGACAGATACACTGATCTAGGGGACAGATACACTGATCTAGGGGACAGATACACTGATCTAGGGGACAGATACACTGATCTAGGGGACAGATACACTGATCCAGGAGACAGATACACTGATCTAGGGAGGCAGATGCACTGATCTAGGGATACAGATACACTGATCTAGGGAACAGATACACTGATCTAAGGGGACAGATACACTGATCTAGGGGACACATACACTGATCTAGGGGACAGATACACTGATCTCGGGGACAGATACACTAATCTATGGGACAGATACACTGATCTAGGGAGACAGATACACTGATCTAGGGGGACAGATACACTGATCTAGGGGGACAGATACACTGATCTAGGGAGTCAGATACACTGATGTAGGGGGTCAGATACACTGATCTAGGGGGACAGATACACTGATCCAGGGGGACAGATACATTGATCTAAGGGGACAGCTACACTGATCTAAGGGGACAGATATACTGATCTAGGGGACAGATACACTGATCTAGGGGGACAGATACACTGATCTAGGGGGACAGATACACTGATTTGGGGGACAGATACATTGATCTAGGGACAGATACAGGGGACAGATACACTGATCTAGGGACGGATACACTGATGTAGGGCAACAGATACACTGATCTAGGGACAGATACACTGATGTAGGGGAACAGATACACTGATCCAGGGACAGATACACTGATGTAGGGGAACAGATACACTGATCCAGGGGACAGAGACACTGATCTAGGGGACGGATACACTGATCTAGGGAGAGAGATACACTGATCGAAGGGGACAGGTACCCTGACCTAGGGACAGATACACTGATCTAGGGGACATATACACTGATCTAGGGGTCAGATACACTGATCTAGGGGGACAGATTCCCTGATCTAGGGGACAGATACATTGATCTCGGGACAGATACACTGATCTAGGGACAGATTCACTGATCTAGGGACAGATACACTGATGTAGGGGAACAGATACACTGATCCAGGGGACAGAGACACTGATCTAGGGGACGGATACACTGATCTAGGGAGAGAGATACACTGATCGAAGGGGACAGATACCCTGACCTAGGGACAGATACACTGATCTAGGGGACATATACACTGATCTAGGGGTCAGATACACTGATCTAGGGGGACAGATTCCCTGATCTAGGGGACAGATACATTGATCTCGGGACAGATACACTGATCTAGGGGACAGATTCACTGATCTAGGGGCACAGAAGCACTGATCTAGGGAGACAGATACACTGATCTAGGGAGACAGATCCACTGATCTAGGGGGACAGAATCACTGATCTAGGAGACAGATACACTGATCTAGGGGACAGATACACTCATCTAGGGGGTCAGATACACTGATCTAGGGGGACAGATACACTGATCTAGGGGACAGATACACTGATCTAGGCGGTCAGATACACTGATCTAAGGGGACAGATACACTGATCTAGGGGACAGATACACTGATCTAGGTGACAGATACACTGATCTAGGGGACAGATACACTGAGCTAGGGGACAGATGCACTGATCTAGGGACAGATACACTGATCTAGGGGACAGATACACTGATCTAGGGGACAGATACACTGATCTAGGGGACAGATACACTGATCTAGGGGACAGATACACTGATCTAGGGGACAGATACACTGATCAAGGGACAGATACACTGATCCAGGAGACAGATACACTTTTCCAAGGAGACAGATGCACTGATCTAGGGGACAGATACACTGATCTAGGGGACAGATACACTGATCTAGGGGACATATACACTGATCTAGTGGTCAGATACACTGATCTTGGGGGGACAGATTCCCTGATCTAGGGGACAGATACATTGATCGAGGGACAGATACACTGATCTAGGGGACAGATTCACTGATCTAGGGGGACAGAAGCACTGAACTAGGGGACAGATACACTGATCTAGAGAGACAGATACACTGATCTAGGCAGACAGATACACTGATCTCGGGGGACAGAAGCACTGAACTAGGGGAAAGATACACTGATCTAGGGGACAGATACACTGATCTTGGGGACAGATACACTGATCTAGGGGACAGATACACTGATATAAGGGACAAATACACTGATCTAGGGGACAGATACACTGATCTAGGGGGACAGATACACTGATCTAGGGGACAGATACACTGATCTAGGGGGACAGATACACTGATCTAGGGGGACAGATACACTGATCTAGGGGACAGATACACTGATCTAGGGGGACAGATACACTGATCTAGGGGGACAGATACACTGATCTAGGGGGACAGATACACTGATCTAGGGGGACAGATACACTGATCTAGGGACAGATACACTGATCTAGGGGACAAATACACTGATCTCGGGGACAAATACACTCATCTAGGGGACAGATACACTGATCTAGGGGCAGATACACTGATCTAGGGGACAGATACACTGATCTAGGGGACAGATACACTGATCTAGGGGACAGATACACTGATCTAGTGGACAGATACACTGATCTAGGGGACAGATACACTGATCTAGGGGGACAGATACACTGATCTAGGGGACAGATACACTGATCTAGGGCGACAGATACACTGATCTAGAGGGACAGATACACTGATCTAGGGGGACAGATACACTGATCTAGGGGGACAGATACACTGATCTAGGGCACAGGTACACTCATTTAGGGGGACAGATACACTCATCTAGGGGGCAGATACACTGATCTAGGCGGTCAGATACACTGATCTAGGGGACAGATACACTAATCTAAGGGGACAGATACACTGATCTAGGTGACAGATACACTGATCTTGGGACAGATACACTGATCTAGGGGACAGATACACTGATCCAGGAGACAGATACACTGATCTAGGGAGGCAGATGCACTGATCTAGGGATACAGATGCACTGATCTAGGGGAACAGATACACTGATCTAAGGGGACAGATACACTGATCTAGGGGACACATACACTGATCTAGGGGACAGATACACTGATCTCGGGGAAAGATACACTAATCTATGGGACAGATACACTGATCTAGGGAGACAGATACACTGATCTAGGGGGACAGATACACTGATCTAGGGGGACAGATACACTGATTTAGGGAGTCAGATACACTGATGTAAGGGGTCAGATACACTGATCTAGGGGGACAGATACACTGATCTAGGGGGACAGATACATTGATCTAAGGGGACAGCTACACTGATCTAAGGGGACAGATATACTGATCTAGGGGACAGATACACTGATCTGGGGGGACAGATACACTGATCTAGGGGGACAGATACACTGATTTGGGGGACAGATACATTGATCTAGGGACAGATACACTGATCTAGGGGACAGATACACTGATCTTGGGACAGATACACTGATGTAGGGGAACAGATACACTGATCCAGGGGACAGAGATACTGATCTAGGGGATGGATACACTGACCTAGGGACAGATACACTGATCTAGGGACATATACACTGATCTAGGGGTCAGATACACTGATCTAGGGGTCAGATACACTGATCTAGGGGGACAGATTCCCTGATCCAGGGGACAGATACATTGATCTCGGGACAGATACACTGATCTAGGGGACAGATTCACTGATCTAGGGGGACAGAAGCACTGATCGAGGGAGACAGATACACTGATCTAGGGAGACAGATCCACTGATCTAGGGGGACAGAATCACTGATCTAGGGGACAGATACACTGATCTAGGGGACAGATACACTGATCTAGGGGGACAGATACACTGATATAGGGGACAAATACACTGATATAGGGGACAGATACACTGACCTAGGGACAGATACACTGATCTAGGGGACATGTACACTGACCTAGGGGTCAGATACACTGATCTAGGGGGACAGATTCCCTGATCTAGGGGACAGATACATCGATCTTGGGACAGATACACTGATCTCGGGGACATATTCACTGATCTAGGGGGACAGATACACTGATCTAGGGGACAGATACACTGATCTAGGGGGACAGATACACTGATATAGGGGACAAATACACTGATATAGGGGACAGATACACTGATCTAGGGGGACAGATACACTGATCTAGGGGACAGATGCACTGATCTAGGGGGACAGATACACTGATCTAGGGGGACAGATACACTGATCTAGGGGGACAGATACACTGATCTAGGGCCAGATACACTGATCTAGGGGACAGATACACTGATCTAGGGGGACAGATACACTGATCTAGGGGACCGATACACTGATCTAGGGGGACAGATACACTGATCTAGGGACATATACACTGATCTAGGGGACAAAAAGACTGATCTAGGGGATAGATACACTGATCTAGGGGACAGATACACTGATCTCGGGGACAGATACACTGCTCTAGGTGGACAGATACACTGATCTAGGGGACAGATACACTGATCTAGGGGGACAGATACACTGATCTAGGG